>NC_086451.1:467294247-467594247 GCF_028390025.1 Pseudophryne corroboree
CCCTATGACCCTCCTCCAGACTCCAGTTAGGTACTGTGCCCGGACGAGCGTACACAATAAGGGAGGATTTTGAATCCCGGGTAAGACTCATACCAGCCACACCAATCACACCGTACAACTTGTGATCTAAACCCAGTTAACAGTATGATAACAGAGGAGCCTCTGAAAGATGGCTTCCTAAACAATAACCCGAATTAGTTAACAATAACTATGTACAAGTATTGCAGATAATCCGCACTTGGGATGGGCGCCCAGCATCCACTACGGACTCCGAGAAATAGAATTATCGGTAAGTAAATTCTTATTTTCTCTATCGTCCTAAGTGGATGCTGGGGTTCCTGAAAGGACCATGGGGATTATACCAAAGCTCCCAAACGGGCGGGAGAGTGCGGATGACTCTGCAGCACCGAATGAGAGAACTCCAGGTCCTCCTTTGCCAGGGTATCAAATTTGTAAAAATTTACAAACATGTTCTCCCCTGACCACGTAGCTGCTCGGCAGAGTTGTAATGCCGAGACCCCTCGGGCAGCCGCCCAAGATGAGCCCACCTTCCTTGCGGAATGGGCCTTAACAGATTTAGGCTGTGGCAGGCCTGCCACAGAATGTACAAGTTGAATTTTGTTACAAATCCAACGAGCAATCGACTGCTTAGAAGCAGGTGCACCCAACTTGTTGGGTGCATACAGTATAAACAGCGAGTCAGATTTTCTGACTCCAGCCGTCCTTTAAATGTATATTTTTAAGGCTCTGACAACGTCCAACAACTTGGAGTCCTTCAAGTCGTGTGTAGCCGCAGGCACTACAATAGGCTGGTTCAGGTGAAACGCTGATACCACCTTAGGGAGAAAATGCGGACGCGTCCGCAGCTCTGCCCTATGTCGAATGGAAAATTAAATAAGGGCTTTTATAAAACAAAGCCGCCAGTTCAGATACTCTCCCGGCCGAAGCCAGGGCCAGTAACATAGTCACTTTCCATGTGAGATATTTCAAATCCACATTCTTTAGTGGTTCAAACCAATTGGATTTGAGGAAATCTAAAACTACATTTAGATCCCACGGTGCCACCTTAGGCACCACAGGAGGCTGTATATGCAGTACTCCTTTGATAAAAATCTGGACCTCAGGGACTGAGGCCAATTCTTTTTGGAAGAATATTGATAGGGCCGAAATTTGAACCTTAATAGATCCCAATTTGAGACCCATAGACAATCCTGATTGCAGGAAATGTAGGAAAACGACCCAGTTGAAATTCCTCCATCGGAGCACTCCGCTGCTCGCACCACGCAACATATTTTCGCCAAATACGGCGATAATGCTTCGCGGTGACTTCCTTCCTTGCCTTTATCAAGGTAGGAATGACTTCTTCTGGAATGCCTTTTCCTTTTAGGATCTGGCATTCAAACGCCATGCCGTCAAACGCAGCCGCGGTAAGTCTTGAAAAAGACAAGGACCCTGCTGAAGCAGGTCCCTTCTCAGAAGTAGAGGCCACGGATCGTCCGTGACCATCTCTTGAAGTTCCGGGTACCAAGTCCTTCTTGGCCAATCCGGAGCCACTAGTCTTACTCCTCTTTGCCGTATAATCCTCAATACCTTTGGTATGAGAGGCAGAGGAGGAAACACATATACGGACTGGTACACCCAAGGTGTTACCAACGCGTCCACAGCTATTGCCTGCGGATCTCTTGACCTGGCGCAATAACTGTCCAGTGTCTTGTTGAAGCGAGACGCCATCATGTCCACCATTGGTTTTACCCAACGGTTTAATAGCATGTGGAAAACTTCTGGATGAAGTACCCACTCTCCCGGGTGAAGGTCGTGTCTGCTGAGGAAGTCTGCTTCCCAGTTGTCCACGCCCGGGATGAATACTGCTGACAGTGCTATCACGTGATTCTCCGCCCAGCGAAGGATCCTGGCAGCTTCTGCCATTCTGTTTCTTGTGCCGCCCTGTCTGTTTACATGGGCGACTGCCGTGATGTTGTCCGACTGGATCAACACCGGTCTTCCTTGAAGCAGAGGTTCCACCTGGCTTAGAGCATTGTAGATTGCTCTTAGTTCCAGAATGCTTATGTGAAGAGACTTTTTCAGGCTCGACCACACTCCCTGGAAATTTCTTCCCTGTGTGACTGCTCCCCAGCCTCTCAGGCTGGCATCCGTGGTCACCAGGATCCAATCCTGCATGCCGAATCTGCGGCCCTCCAATAGATGAGCCTCCTGCAACCACCACAGAAGGGATACCCTTGTCCTCGGCGACAGGGTTATCCGCAGGTGCATCTGAAGATGCGACCCTGACCATTTGTCCAACAGATCCCTTTGCATGGAATCTGCCGAAAGGGATTGCTTCGTAAGAAGCTACCATTTTTTCCCAGGACTATTGTGCATTGATGTACAGACACCTTTCCTGGTTTTAGGAGGTTCCTGACCAGGTCAGATAACTCCTTGGCTTTTTCTTCGGGAAGAAAAACCTTTTTCTGAACTGTGTCCAGAATCATCCCCAGGAACAGCAGACGAGTTGTCGGCATTAATTGGGATTTTGGAATATTCAGAATCCATCCGTGCTGCTTTAGCACCTCTTGAGATAGTGCTAAACCCATCTCTAGCTGTTCTCTGGACCTTGTCCTTATTAGGAGATCGTCCAAGTATGGGATAATTAATACGCCTTTTCTTCGAAGAAGAAATATTATCTCGGCCATTACCTTTGTAAAGACCCGAGGTGCCGTGGACAAACCAAACGGCAGCGTCTGAAACTGATAGTGACAGTTTTGTACAACGAACCTGAGGTACCCCTGGTGTGAGGGGTAATTGGAACGTGGAGATACGCATCCTTGATGTCCAAGGATACCATAAAGTCCCCTTCTTCCAGGTTCGCTATCACTGCTCTGAGTGACTCCATCTTGAACTTGAACTTCTTTATGTACAGGTTCAAGGACTTCAGATTTAGAATAGGCCTTACCGAGCCATCCGGCTTCGGTACCACAAAAAGAGTGGAATAATACCCCTTTCCCTTGTTGTAGAAGAGGTACCTTGACTATCACCTGCTGAGAATACAGCTTGTGAATGGCTTCCAAAACCGTCTCCCTTTCTGAGGGGGACGTTGGTAAGGCCGACTTCAGGAAACGGCGAGGTGGCTCTGTCTCTAATTTCAACCTGTACCCCTGAGATATTATCTGCAGGATCCAGGGATTTACCTGCGAGTGAGCCCACTGCGCGCTGTAATTTTTGAGACGACCGCCTACCGCCCCCAAGTCCGCTTGCGAAGCCCCAGCGTCATGCTGAGGCTTTTGTAGAAGCCGGGGAGGGCTTCTGTTCCTGGGAAGGAGCTGCCTGTTGCTGTCTCTTCCCTCGTCCTCTGCCTCGTGGCAGATATGAATAGCCCTTTGCTCTCTTATTTTTAAAGGAACGAAAAGGCTGCGGTTGAAAAGTCGGTGCCTTTTTCTGTTGGGGAGTGACTTGAGGTAGAAAGGTGGATTTCCCGGCCGTAGCCGTGGCCACCAAATCCGATAGACCGACCCCAAATAACTCCTCTACGCATCGCCTGTCCACTGTCGTGTCCATAAAGCTCTTCTGGCCGAAATGGACATAGCACTTACCCGTGATGCCAGTGTGCAGATATCTCTCTGTGCATCACGCATATAAAGAAATGCATCCTTTATTTGTTCTAACGACAGTAAAATATTGTCCCCGTCCAGGGTATCAACATTTTCGATCAGGGACTCTGACCAAACTACCCCAGCACTGCACATCCAGGCAGTCGCAATAGCTGGTCGTAGTATAACACCTGCATGTGTGTATATACCTTTTTGGATATTTTCCATCCTCCTATCTGATGGATCTTTAAGTGCGGCCGTCTCAGGAGAGGGTAACGCCACTTGTTTTGATAAGCGTGTTAGCGCTTTGTCCACCCTAGGAGGTGTTTCCCAGCGCTCCCTAACCTCTGGCGGGAAAGGGTATAAAGCCAATAACTTCTTTGAAATTAGCAGTTTTTTATCGGGGCACCCCACGCTTCATCACACACGTCATTTAATTCTTCTGATTCGGTAAAAACTACTGGTAGTTTTTTCACACCCCACATAATACCCTGTTTAGTGGTACCTGTAGTATCAGCTAAATGTAACATCTCCTTTATTGCCAAAATCATATAACGTGTGGCCCTACTGGAAAATACGGTTGATTCGTCACCTTCACCACCGGAATCAGTGCCTGTGTCTGGGTCTGTGTCGACCGACTGAGGCAAGGGGCGTTTTACAGCCCCTGACGGTGTTTGAGGCGCCTGGACAGGCACTAATTGAGTGTCCGGCCGCCTCATGTCGGCAAACGACTGCTTAAGCGAGTTGACGCTATCCCGTAATTCCACAAATAAAGGCATCCATTCTGGTGTCGACCCCCTAGGAGGTGACATCCTCATATTTGGCAATTGCTCCGCCTCCACACCAATAACGTCCTCATACATGTCGACACACACGTACCGACACACAGCAGACACACAGGGAATGCTCTATACGAAGACAGGACCCACTAGCCCTTTGGGGAGACAGAGGGAGAGTCTGCCAGCACACACCAAAAAGCGCTATATATGACAGGGATAGCCTTATGATTAAGTGCTCCCTTATAGCTGCTTTTATATTGATATATTGCCATTTATTTTGCCCCCCCTCTCTGTTATACCCTGTTTCTGTAGTGCAGTGCAGGGGAGAGACCTGGGAGCCTTCCTGACCAGCGGAGCTGTGACAGAAAATGGCGCCGTGTGCTGAGGAGATAGGCCCCGCCCCTTTTCCGGCGGGCTCGTCTCCCGCTATTTAGTACATTTAGGCAGGGGTAAATATCTCCATATAGCCTCTGGGGCTATATGTGAGGTATTTTTAGCCTTTTTAAAGGTTTTCATTTGCCTCCCAGGGCGCCCCCCTCCCAGCGCCCTGCACCCTCAGTGACTGCCGTGTGAAGTGTGCTGAGAGGAAAATGGCGCACAGCTGCAGTGCTGTGCGCTACCTTAAGAAGACTGCAGGAGTCTTCAGCCGCCGATTCTGGACCTCTTCTTGCTTCAGCATCTGTGAGGGGGCCGGCGGCGTGGCTCCGGTGACCATCCAGGCTGTACCTGTGATCGTCCCTCTGGAGCTTCATGTCCAGTAGCCAAGAAGCCAATCCATCCTGCACGCAGGTGAGTTCACTTCTTCTCCCCTCTGTCCCTCGTTGCAGTGATCCTGTTGCCAGCAGGAATCACTGTAAAATAAAAAAACCTAAGCTAAACTCTCTAAGCAGCTCTTTATGAGAGCCACCTAGAATTGCACCCTTCTCGGCCGGGCACAAAAATCTAACTGGAGTCTGGAGGAGGGTCATAGGGGGAGGAGCCAGTACACACCACCTGACCTGTAAAAGCTTTACTTTTGTGCCCTGTCTCCTGCGGAGCCGCTATTCCCCATGGTCCTTTCAGGAACCCCAGCATCCACTTAGGACGATAGAGAAATATAGTGTTAATGGCACTATACTGGAAACTACTGAGGAGGAAAGGGATCTAGGAGTCACTATTTCAGGTGACATAAAGGATAAATATAGTATTAATGGCGCTATACTGGAAACTACTGAGGAGGAAAGGGATCTAGGAGTCACTATCTCAGGTGACATAAAGGATAAATATAGTGTTAATGGCACTATACTGGAAACTACTGAGGAGGAAAGGGATCTAGGAGTCACTATTTCAGGTGACATAAAGGATAAATATAGTATTAATGGCGCTATACTGGAAACTACTGAGGAGGAAAGGGATCTAGGAGTCACAATTTCAGGTGACATAAAGGATAAATATAGTATTAATGGCACTATACTGGAAACTACTGAGGAGGAAAGGGATCTAGGAGTCACTATCTCAGGTGACATAAAGGATAAATAGAGTATTAATGGCACTATACTGGAAACTACTGAGGAGGAAAGGGATCTAGGAGTCACTATCTCAGGTGACATAAAGGATAAATATAGTATTAATAGCGCTATACTGGAGACTACTGAGGAGGAAAGGGATCTAGGAATCACTATTTCAGGTGACATAAAGGATAAATATAGTATTAATGGCACTATACTGGAAACTACTGAGGAGGAAAGGGATCTAGGAGTCACTATCTCAGGTGACATAAAGGATAAATATAGTATTAATGGCACTATACTGGAAACTACTGAGGAGGAAAGGGATCTAGGAGTCACTATCTCAGGTGACATAAAGGATAAATAGAGTATTAATGGCACTATACTGGAAACTACTGAGGAGGAAAGGGATCTAGGAGTCACTATCTCAGGTGACATAAAGGATAAATATAGTATTAATAGCGCTATACTGGAGACTACTGAGGAGGAAAGGGATCTAGGAATCACTATTTCAGGTGACATAAAGGATAAATATAGTATTAATGGCACTATACTGGAAACTACTGAGGAGGAAAGGGATCTAGGAGTCACTATCTCAGGTGACATAAAGGATAAATATAGTGTTAATGGCACTATACTGGAAACTACTGAGGAGGAAAGGGATCTAGGAGTCACTATCTCAGGTGACATAAAGGATAAATATAGTATTAATGGCACTATACTGGAAACTACTGAGGAGGAAAGGGATCTAGGAGTCACTATCTCAGGTGACATAAAGGATAAATATAGTATTAATGTCGCTATACTGGGAACTACTGAGGAGGAAAGGGATCTAGGAGTCACTATCTCAGGTGACATAAAGGATAAATATAGTATTAATGGCGCTATACTGGAAACTACTGAGGAGGAAAGGGATCTAGGAGTCACTATCTCAGGTGACATAAAGGATAAATATAGTGTTAATGGCACTATACTGGAAACTACTGAGGAGGAAAGGGATCTAGGAGTCACTATTTCAGGTGACATAAAGGATAAATATAGTATTAATGGCACTATACTGGAAACTACTGAGGAGGAAAGGGATCTAGGAGTCACTATTTCAGGTGACATAAAGGATAAATATAGTATTAATGGCACTATACTGGAAACTACTGAGGAGGAAAGGGATCTAGGAGTCACTATTTCAGGTGACATAAAGGATAAATATAGTATTAATGTCACTATACTGGAAACTACTGAGGAGGAAAGGGATCTAGGAGTCACTATCTCAGGTGACATAAAGGATAAATATAGTATTAATGTCGCTATACTGGGAACTACTGAGGAGGAAAGGGATCTAGGAGTCACTATCTCAGGTGACATAAAGGATAAATATAGTATTAATGGCGCTATACTGGAAACTACTGAGGAGGAAAGGGATCTAGGAGTCACTATTTCAGGTGACATAAGGGATAAATATAATATTAATGGCACTATACTGGAAACTACTGAGGAGGAAAGGGATCTAGGAGTCACTATCTCAGGTGACATAAAGGATAAATATAGTATTAATGGCACTATACTGGAAACTACTGAGGAGGAAAGGGATCTAGGAGTCACTATCTCAGGTGACATAAAGGATAAATATAGTATTAATGGCGCTATACTGGAAACTACTGAGGAGGAAAGGGATCTAGGAGTCACTATCTCAGGTGACATAAAGGATAAATATAGTATTAATGGCGCTATACTGGAAACTACTGAGGAGGAAAGGGATCTAGGAGTCACTATCTCAGGTGACATAAAGGATAAATATAGTATTAATGGCACTATACTGGAAACTACTGAGGAGGAAAGGGATCTAGGAGTCACTATCTCAGGTGACATAAAGGATAAATATAGTATTAATGGCGCTATACTGGAAACTACTGAGGAGGAAAGGGATCTAGGAGTCACTATCTCAGGTGACATAAAGGATAAATATAGTATTAATGACACTATACTAGAAACTACTGAGGAGGAAAGGGATCTAGGAGTCACTATTTCAGGTGACATAAAGGATAAATATAGTATTAATGGCACTATACTGGAAACTACTGAGGAGGAAAGGGATCTAGGAGTCACTATCTCAGGTGACATAAAGGATAAATATAGTATTAATGGCACTATACTGAGAACTACTGAGGAGGAAAGGGATCTAGGAGTCACTATCTCAGGTGACATAAAGGATAAATATAGTATAATAGCACTATACTGGGAACTACTGAGGAGGAAAGGGATCTAGGAGTCACTATTTCAGGTGACATAAAGGATAAATATAGTATTACTGACACTATACTGGAAACTACTGAGGAGGAAAGGGATCTAGGAGTCACTATCTCAGGTGACATAAAGGATAAATATAGTTTTAATGGCACTATACTGGAAACTACTGGGGAGGAAAGGGATCTAGGAGTCACTATCTCAGGTGACATAAAGGATAAATATAGTATTAGGGGCACTATACTGGAAACTACTGAGGAGGAAAGGGATCTAGGAGTCACTTTTTCAGGTGACATAAAGGATAAATATAGTATTAATGGCACTATACTGGAAACTACTGAGGAGGAAAGGGATCTAGGAGTCACTATCTCAGGTGACATAAAGGATAAATATAGTAATAATGGCACTATACTGGGAACTACTGAGGAGGAAAGGGATCTAGGAGTCACTATCTCAGGTGACATAAAGGATAAAATAAGAATTTACTTACCGATAATTCTATTTCTCGGAGTCCGTAGTGGATGCTGGGGTTCCTGAAAGGACCATGGGGAATAGCGGCTCCGCAGGAGACAGGGCACAAAAGTAAAGCTTTCCGATCAGGTGGTGTGCACTGGCTCCTCCCCCTATGACCCTCCTCCAAGCCAGTTAGGTACTGTGCCCGGACGAGCGTACACAATAAGGGAGGAATTTTGAATCCCGGGTAAGACTCATACCAGCCACACCAATCACACCGTACAACTTGTGATCTAAACCCAGTTAACAGTATGATAACAGCGGAGCCTCTGAAAAGATGGCTCACAACAATAATAACCCGATTTTTGTAACTATGTACAAGTATTGCAGATAATCCGCACTTGGGATGGGCGCCCAGCATCCACTACGGACTCCGAGAAATAGAATTATCGGTAAGTAAATTCTTATTTTCTCTATCGTCCTAGTGGATGCTGGGGTTCCTGAAAGGACCATGGGGATTATACCAAAGCTCCCAAACGGGCGGGAGAGTGCGGATGACTCTGCAGCACCGAATGAGAGAACTCCAGGTCCTCCTTAGCCAGGGTATCAAATTTGTAGAATTTAGCAAACGTGTTTGCCCCTGACCAAGTAGCTGCTCGGCAAAGTTGTAAAGCCGAGACCCCTCGGGCAGCCGCCCAAGATGAGCCCACCTTCCTTGTGGAATGGGCATTTACATATTTTGGCTGTGGCAGGCCTGCCACAGAATGTGCAAGCTGAATTGTATTACACATCCAACTAGCAATAGTCTGCTTAGAAGCAAGAGCACCCAGTTTGTTGGGTGCATACAGGATAACAGCAAGTCAGTTTTCCTGACTCCAGCCGTCCTGGAACATATTTTCAGGGCCCTGACAACATCTAGCAACTTGGAGTCCTCCAAGTCCCTAGTAGGTGCAAGGCACCACAATAAGCTGGTTCAGGTGAAACACTGACACCACCTTAGGGAGAGAACTGGGGACGCGTCCGCAGCTCTGCCCTGTCCGAATGGACAAACAGATATGGGCTTTTTTGAGAAAAAACCACCAATTTGACACTCACCTGGTCCAGGCCAGGGCCAAGAGCATGGTCACTTTTCATGTGAGATGCTTCAAATCCACAGATTTGACTGGTTTTAAACCAATGTGATTTGAGGAATCCCAGAACTACGTTGAGATCCCACAGTGCCACTGGAGGCACAAAAAGGGGGTTGTATATGCAATACTCCCTTGACAAACTTCTGGACTTCAGGAACTGAAACCAATTCTTTCTGGAAGAAAATCGACAGGGCCGAAATTTGAACCTTAATGGACCCCAATTTGAGGCCCATAGACACTCCTGTTTGCAGGAAATGCAGGAAACGACCGAGTTGAAATTTCTTTGTGGGGCCTTCCTGGCCTCACACCACGCAACATATTTTCGCCACATGTGGTGATAATGTTGTGCGGTCACCTCCTTTCTGGCTTTGACCAGGGTAGGAATGACCTCTTCCGGAATGCCTTTTTCCCTTAGGATCCGGCTTTCCACCGCCATGCCGACAAACGCAGCTGCGGTAAGTCTTGGAACAGACATGGTACTTGCTGAAGCAAGTCCCTTCTTAGCGGCAGAGGCCATAAGACCTCTGTAAGCATCTCTTGAAGTTCCGGGTACCAAGTCCTTCTTGGCCAATCCGGAGCCATGAGTATAGTTCTTACTCCTCTACGTCTTATAATTCTCAGCACCTTAGGTATGAGAAGCAGAGGAGGGAACACATACACCGACTGGTACACCCACGGTGTTACCAGAACGTCCACAGCTATTGCCTGAGGGTCTCTTGACCTGGCGCAATACCTGTCCCGTTTTTTGTTCAGACGGGACGCCATCATGTCCACCTTTGGTATTTCCCAACGGTTTACAATCATGTGGAAAAAACTTCCCGATGAAGTTTCCACTCTCCCGGGTGGAGGTCGTGCCTGCTGAGGAAGTCTGCTTCCCAGTTTCCATTCCCGGGATGAAACACTGCTGACAGTGCTATCACATGATTTTCCGCCCAGCGAAAAGTCCTTGCAGTTTTTGCCATTGCCCTCCTGCTTCTTGTGTCGCCCTGTCTGTTTACGTGGGCGACTGCCGTGATGTTTTTCCCACTGGATCAATACCGGCTGACCTTGAAGCAGAGGTCTTGCTAAGCTTAGAGCATTATAAATTTACCCTTAGCTCCAGAATATTTATGTGGAGAAAAATCTCCAGACTTGATCACACTCCCTGGAAATTTTTTCCTTGTGTGACTGCTCCCCAGCCTCTCGGGCTGGGCTCCGTGGTCACCAGCATCCAATCCTGAATGCCGAATCTGCGGCCCTCTAGAAGATGAGCACTCTATAACCACCACAGGAGACACACCCTTGTCCTTGGATATAGGGTTATCCGCTGATGCATCTGAAGATGCGATCCGGATCATTTGTCCAGCAGATCCCACTGAAAAGTTCTTGCGTGAAATCTGCCGAATGGAATTGCTTCGTAGGAAGCCACCATTTTTACCAGGACCCTTGTGCAATGATGCACTGTTTTTAGGAGGTTCCTGACTAGCTCGGATAACTCCCTGGCTTTCTCTTCCGGGAGAAACACCTTTTTCTGGACCGTGTCCAGAATCATCCCTAGGCACAGCAGACGTGTCGTCGGGATCAGCAGCGATTTTGGAATATTTAGAATCCACCCGTGCTGTTGTAGCAGTATCCTAGATAGTGCTACTCCGACCTCCAACTGTTCCCTGGACTATGCCCTTATCAGGAGATCGTCCAAGTAAGGGATAATTAATACGCCTTTTCTTCGAAGAAGAATCATCATTTCGGCCATTACCTTGGTAAAGACCCGGGGTGCCGTGGACAATCCAAACGGCAGCGTCTGAAACTGATAGTGACAGTTCTGCACCACGAACCTGAGGTACCCTTAGTGAGAAGGGCAAATTTGGGACATAGAGGTAAGCATCCCTGATGTCCCGGGACACTATATAGTCCCCTTCTTCCTGGTTCGTTATCACTGCTCTGAGTGACTCCATCTTGATTTGAACCTTTGTAAGTGTTCAAAATTTTTTTTTTTTTTTTTAGAATAAGTCTCACCTAGCCTTCTGGCTTCAGTACCACAATATAGTGTGGAATAATACCCCTTTTCTTGTAGTAGGAGGGGTAATTTAATTATCACCTGCTGGGAATACAGCTTGTGAATTTTTTCCCATACTGCCTCCTTGTCGGAGGGAGACCTTGGTAAAGCAGACTTCAGGAGCCTGCGAAGGGGAAACGTCTCGACATTCCAATTTGTACCCCTGGGATACTACTTGTAGGATCCAGGGGTCCTGTACGGTCTCAGCGCCATGCTGAGAACTTGTCAGAAGCGGTGGAACGCTTCTGTTCCTGGGAATGGGCTGCCTGCTGCAGTCTTCTTCCCTTTCCTCTATCCCTGGGCAGATATGATCTTATAGGGACGAAAGGACTGAGGCTGAAAAGACGATGTCTTTTTCTGCAGAGATGTGACCTAGGGTAAAAACGGTGGATTTTCCAGCAGTTGCCGTGGCCACCAGGTCCGATGGACCGACCCCAAATAACTCCTCTTCCTTTATACGGCAATACAACTTTGTGCCGTTTGGAATCTGCATCACCTGACCACTGTCGTGTCCATAACATCTTCTGGCAGTTATGGACATCGCATTTACTCTTGATGCCAGAGTGCAAATATCCCTCTGTGCATCTCGCATATATAGAAATGCATCCTTTAAATGCTCTATAGTCAATAAAATACTGTCCCTGTCAAGGGTATCAATATTTTTAGTCAGGGAATCCGACCAAGCCACCCCAGCTCTGCACATCCAGGCTGAGGCGATCGCTGGTCGCAGTATAACACCAGTATGTGTGTATATACTTTTTATGATATTTTCCAGCCTCCTGTCAGCTGGTCCTTGAGGACGGCCCTATCTATAGACGGTACCGCCACTTGTTTTGATAAGCGTGTGAGCGCCTTATCCACCCTAAGGGGTGTTTCCCAACTCGCCCTAACTTCTGGCGGGAAAGGGTATACCGCCCATAATTTTCTATCGGGGGGAACCCACGCATCATCACACACTTTATTTAATTTATCTGATTCAGGAAAAACTATGGTAGTTTTTTCACATCCCACATAATACCCTCTTTTGTGGTACTTGTAGTATCAGAAATATGTAACACCTCCTTCATTGCCTTTAACGTGTGGCCCTAATAAGGAATACGTTTGTTTATTCACCGTCGACACTGGACTCAGTGTCTCTGTCTGTGTCTGTGTCGACCGACTAAAGTAAACGGGCGTTTTAAAAACCCCTGACGGTGTTTTTGAGACGTCTGGACCGGTACTATTGTTTGTCGGCCGTCTCATGTCGTCAACCGACCTTGCAGCGTGTTGACATTATCACGTAATTCCCTAAATAAGCCATCCATTCCGGTGTCGACTCCCTAGAGAGTGACATCACCATTACAGGCAATTGCTCCGCCTCCTCACCAACATCGTCCTCCTACATGTCGACACACACGTACCGACACACAGCACACACACAGGGAATGCTCTGATAGAGGACAGGACCCACTAGCCCTTTGGAGAGACAGAGGGAGAGTTTGCCAGCACACACCAAAAACGCTATAATTATATAGGGACAACCTTATATAAGTGTTTTCCCTTATAGCATCTTTTTTATATATTTCTAACGCCAAATTAGTGCCCCCCCTCTCTGTTTTAACCCTGTTTCTGTAGTGCAGTGCAGGGGAGAGTCTGGGAGCCTTCCCTCCAGCCTTTCTGTGAGGGAAAATGGCGCTGTGTGCTGAGGAGATAGGCCCCGCCCCTTTTTCGGCGGCCTCGTCTCCCGCTCTTAACGGATTCTGGCAGGGGTTAAATATCTCCATATAGCCTCCGGAGGCTATATGTGAGGTATTTTTAGCCAAAATAGGTATTCATTTGCCTCCCAGGGCGCCCCCCTCCCAGCGCCCTGCACCCTCAGTGACTGCCGTGTGAAGTGTGCTGAGAGGAAAATGGCGCACAGCTGCAGTGCTGTGCGCTACCTTTAGAAGACTGAGGAGTCTTCTGCCGCCGATTCTGGACCTCTTCTTACTTCAGCATCTGCAAGGGGGCCGGCGGCAAGGCTCCGGTGACCATCCAGGCTGTACCTGTGATCGTCCCTCTGGAGCTGATGTCCAGTAGCCAAGAAGCCAATCCATCCTGCACGCAGGTGAGTTCACTTCTTCTCCCCTAAGTCCCTCGTTGCAGTGATCCTGTTGCCAGCAGGACTCACTGTAAAATAAAAAACCTAAGCTAAACTTTTCTAAGCAGCTCTTTAGGAGAGCCACCTAGATTGCACCCTTCTCGGCCGGGCACAAAAATCTAACTGGCTTGGAGGAGGGTCATAGGGGGAGGAGCCAGTGCACACCACCTGATCGGAAAGCTTTACTTTTGTGCCCTGTCTCCTGCGGAGCCGCTATTCCCCATGGTCCTTTCAGGAACCCCAGCATCCACTAGGACGATAGAGAAATATAGTATTAATGGCACTATACTGGGAACAACTGAGGAGGAAAGGGATCTAGGAGTCACTATCTCAGGTGACATAAAGGATAAATATAGTAGTAATGGCACTATACTGGAAACTACTGAGGAGGAAAGGGATCTAGGAGTCACTATTTCAGGTGACATAAAGGATAAATATAGTATTAATGGCACTATACTGGAAACTACTGAGGAGGAAAGGGATCTAGGAGTCACTTTTTCAGGTGACATAAAGGATAAATATAGTATTAATGGCACTATACTGGAAACTACTGAGGAGGAAAGGGATCTAGGAGTCACTATCTCAGGTGACATAAAGGATAAATATAGTATAATGGCACTATACTGGGAACTACTGAGGAGGAAAGGGATCTAGGAGTCACTATCTCAGGTGACATAAAGGATAAATACAGTATTAATGGCACTATACTGGAAACTACTGAGGAGGAAAGGGATCTAGGAGTCACTATCTCAGGTGACATAAAGGCAGGTAAGCAATGTAACACAGCAATGAGGAAGGCTAGTCAGATGCTTGGTGCATTGGGAGAGGAATCAGCAGCAGAAAGAAAGAAGTAATAATGCCGCTGTATAAGTCATTGGTACGGCCTCATCTAGAATACTGTGTTAAATTCTGGAGGCCATATCTTCAGAAGGATATTAATACATTAGAGACTGTACAAAGAAGGGCAACTAAAATGGTGCATGGCCTACATCACACAACATACCCAGAAAGACTAAGAAATCTCACTATGTATAGTGTGGGGCAGAGAAGGGAAAGGGGGGACATGATAGAGACTGTCACATATATCAGGGGTTTTAACAAAATCCAGGAGGGAAACATTCTCCAAATGAAGAGAAGCAATAGGACACGATTACATGCACTGAGGCTGGAGGGGGGGAGGTTCAGGAGAAATATGAGGAAAAATTACTTCACGAAAGGGTAGTGGACAAGTGGAATAGCCTCCCATCAGAGGTGGTAGAGGCTAAGACAGTTGAGTAATTTATACATGCATGGGATAGACATAAGGATATCCTGACAAAGAAATAAGGATCAAATAAGGTTTGATGTAAAAATTTGGTAGGGGCAGACTAGATGGGCCAAGTGGTTTTTATCTGCCGTCAAAGTCTATGTTTCTATATGTTACATTATAATGCACAGGACTATGGTGTATTCTCTACAGTGCATTGCTGTTATTAATCTGGTCTACTGTCATGCATGCACTAGCAGTATTTATTATATATAGTTATCAAGGGGCCCAGACCATGCACTAATGGTTATCCAAGCCTCTAAGCATGGGCCCCTACCATTATATTTCCCAGTGGGCCCTGCATGCCCCAGTCCGACGCTGTATTTGCTTGTGGTACAGCTTTTTTTTTTTTCAGTTCATCCTATACATTAAAGGATTGCGGAGGGCTATGGGGGTCATTCCGAGTTGATTGCTAGCTGCCGTTGTTCGCAGCATAGCGATCAGGCTAAAAATCGACATTTCGGCTCATGCGTATGCACCGCAATGCGCAGGTGTGTCGTACGGGTACAATGAGCATCGTGGTTTTGCACAGACTCTTACGAAGAGTCCAGTCGCACGGCCGAACGCAGGAAGATTGACATGAAGTGGGCGTTTCTGGGTGTCAACTGACCGTTTTCAGGGAGTGCTTTGAAAAACGCAGGTGTGCCAGGAAAAACGCAGGTGTGCCAGGAAAAACGCAGGCGTGGCAGAAAAAATGCAGGCGTGGCATCCCTCCGTTGTTAGAATCAACGCACATGAAGAGTAACTACAGGGCTGGTCTTGTTTTGCACAAAAAGATTTTGCAGGCGCTCTGCTGCACAAGCGTTCGCACTTCTGCAAAGCGAAAATACACTCCCCGGTGGGCGGTGACAATGCGTTTGCACGGCTGCTAAAAACTGCTAGCGAGCGATCAACTCGGAATGACCTCCAATTTGCAGTGAGATAGCGTTTTCTTGTGAACGCTTTCCCATACATATTTCCTTGCAGAATCCCAATACACAACTTTTGCAACAGAACACGTGCCCTCTTATTACTTTTCCTGTTATCGCCCTCTCAGGATTATCATCTTATATTTATAAATCAGCCCATAAGTCTTATATGGAGGAATTCCTTTCTGCAGGAAGTTCCGCGGGGCAACACCGCAATGCCCAACTGCGCACATATCAGCCAATTGCTGTAGTGTTGACATCTCGAGTTTCCCTCCGACCTTTATTGGGTGTAAGGGAAAACGTATGCTGTTGGCAGGACATGTACTGTTCCAGGAAGGCACATTGCATCGATGTCGGTAACTGAATCCCCCCCATATATGCACAGAAACACTTATTTTGAATATAATTCTTATTGTTATTATATTTATGTGTCCTCATGTGTCTTTCCTCAATATGCCATGCAGCGCAAGGTGCCGTCAGCTCCTGTGTAACGCTGCTCAGCATCTTTTTTTGCCGACACTTGTCTATCTGTGTGTGACTGAGTCTGTATATGGAGCACAAATGATAAAAGTTCTGTCATTCTGCGCACAACATCCACACAGTGCAGGAAACGTTGGAAGGCTGTTCAGCAGCACCCGGAGCTCTGGGCATGCCCCCTGCATGACGGAAACATCACACAAAGGGGGTATGGACCCGAGATCACGCCCCCTTTCAAACGCACGCTGGGATCTTGTCGTTGGGGGTCATTCTGACCCATTTGCACGCAGCGGTTCTTCCCTGCGGTCTGAATGGGCTGGGACTGCGGCTGCGCGGTGCCCGCAATGCGCATGCGTGTCATTGCCTGGCGACAGTCGTTGTCGGGCAGCGACACCACCAGCGATGAAAGTGATCGCAGCGGCGATCGCAAGACTATTGACGGCGGGGAGGCGTTCTGGGGCGTCTTCTCACCGTTTTGCAGGCGTGGAGATCTGAACGCAGGCGTGACCAGGCGTTTGGAGGGCAGATGTCTGACGTCAATCCCGGGACCTTCGTTGCTGGATCCGTCGCACAGGGTAAGTAGGTCTGACCCTGGTCTTGTTTTGCAGGAAACTTTTTTAGCATAGCAGGGCTGCACCAGCGATCGCAGCCCTGCTATGCTAAAATACACTCCCCCATAGGCGGCGTCAGGTTGATCACTAACCCGAATGAGGATTTGACATCCGGTGGAGACGTAGGCTGCAGGGGGGCGGGGAGGGAGTT
This sequence comes from Pseudophryne corroboree, assembly GCF_028390025.1. Classification (NCBI taxonomy): domain Eukaryota; kingdom Metazoa; phylum Chordata; class Amphibia; order Anura; family Myobatrachidae; genus Pseudophryne; species Pseudophryne corroboree. Next base: position 467,311,529 of record NC_086451.1, read on the forward strand.
CTCTTAAATGAATATATTGAAATAAATGATAAATCCTGCCTATATTGCATTAAATGTGCAGCACCAGTCTGGTGCTATCAGGGAGACAGAACCCTCATGATTCTGGTCCAGCGTGGAGCAGCAGACGCCTCTGTGCACATCAATGGAAGCAAATGGCGGCAGTCTCTCCTAATAGCCTTATAGCGCAGATCTGACACGCCTTTGGAGTTGGCACATCTAGGAGAATGCTAACAGGACTGATTTGCAACCTGGATAATTAGAGGAACAGTGGCGGATCGTAAATGGATTAAAAGGGAGAACGTGAATAATGAATTGATGTAGCCAGACCGCACGCTTTAAAAGAGAGATGACAAAGAGAAAAGCCTTTAATGTTAGGATAAGTAACTGTCAGAGCGCTGACTTTGATAAGCCGTTATCTCTTTACATGATGAAATACAAGGTGCTAAAAAGGGAAAGTGCAACGTATAAAAAAGTTATAATAAAGTCATGCGTACTTCTTCATTTCACGTGTCGGTACATTACATGAAGCGACGCCAGCATACAACAGATGGGTCATCAATATTCATTACATATATATATATATATATATATATATATATATATATATATATGACACATTGAGGTACAGCTTATAGCATCATACAGTATCTGTGTCTGACTGCCAGCTCACTCCTTGTGTTATGGCGGCAGATGTTTCGGAAAATAAAATATACAGCGACGTCCTCTGCTCCGTATGGGTCGCCCCAAACTGAACATTCTGCGTTTTTTAAAAATACTTTCCCTGAGTTTAAGGAAACTGTTATGTGTCCCCCTTTGCCCTATTCTTTCCAAATGCTGTCCCTGCCATGATCAGGTTTATCCCCCTCTTCCCCCGCTCCACCTCCGCCAGAGCAGCTGTGATCAATTTACCCTCCACTGGGGCATTTAGAAAGTGATAGTGACTGCGGGCTGAAATGGCGCAGGTTCGCTTCTCTACTGGTTGGGAAGAGGGAGCCAAAAGTGGATGCGGTTGTTTTTTAATTTTGTTTCTATATGTACTAATGTACTGTCTGTATTAGTCTGTACTTACTGTATGTTTCTTGTTGCCAGTGGTGTCTCTTTGTACAGCGCTATGGAACCCTTGTGGCGCCATAGAAATAAAAGATAGTGATAATAGTGAAAAGTAGACACATACAGTTGTTATAAGAGTCTTGGCTTTGGAGGGAATTTCCAGATGTAATTAAGATAGAGGCAGCCATTAATGTGGAGAGGGATAGTTGATGAAGAACAGCCGCTTAGTGGGAAGGAAGTCCTTGCAGTCTCCCTATGAACGGGTGTCCAGGGAGTCAGGGAGAGATGTGTCGGCAGTCGGCTTCTCCAACAGAACACGCAGTGTGCCGCAGAGAAGGCCAGCGACCAAATTCAAAAGGCAGCTGCCACTTTTGGTCGCCTGTCTGCAAGCCGCGATTGGCTCGCGGACAGAACCAAATGTAAACACCCACCGCTTGACTAGGGAGTGCCGGTCACCGATTGGTCCTGCTGATGACATATCTCTACAGGGTCTCCAGGCTAGATGGCTGTACATGGTTAGGTCAGCATAGAGGGCAACCGTACGGAGGTTTTTGGTGGCCATAACTGGGGTCAGGTGCAAGGATGGCACTGGTCACACCCAGGCAGTCATCCTGGCTGGCTCTTCCCCTGTCACATACTTTTAAGTCTATATACTGGTTGTAGCTCAGTATCTCTGATGTTTCCTGCAGGCAGACGCCCCCTGCACATGCAATGTTTGTGTAAGACAGTTACCAAGTGCCTGAATAATAATGGGGTGGATGGAACTAGAGCTACCCCGGGCCTCCACATAAAAATAGGCCCATTATCATGACAGCTTGCTGATAACCAGTCACCAGTTGGCCACACGGTCGGACATAAATCATAAGTATTAAAAATCTGTTTCTATTTTCCTCACAAATTATGAAATTTCTATACTTTTACATATTTATGGAGATATTGGGGCTGATAGGGACACATGGAACTGGCCACACCCACACAGCACTGGCCACACCCAAAGGGCACTGGCACATCCATACAGTACTGGTCAGACCTACATGGTACTGGCCACACCCATGTGGCACTGTCCACACTCATATGGCACTGGTCACACCCAGGGCTGGTTCTAGCCCTTGTGGTGCCCTGGGCGAAAATAGGGTCTTGGCTTCATAAAGGGGTGTGGTCAATGTGCCTCCAGTAGTATTGCCCCCGTTTGTGCCCCCAGTAGCGTTGCCCCCGTTTGTGGCCCCAGTAGTAATGCCCCCGTTTGTGGCCCCAGTCATATTGCCCCCGTTTGTGGCCCCAGCCCAGTAGTACTGCCCCCGTTTGTGACCCCAGTAGTATTGCCCCCATTCGTGCCGCTTTAAAAAATAATAATAATAATAATACTTACCATCACCGCTCCTGATTCCCGACCGCTGCTGCCCTCCATCTCTGACCGCTGGCGCCGCTTCTCTGATCTATGGGAGAGACGTCATGCCGTCTTTCCCATAGCATCGCAGAGACGCTAGAGGTCAATTATGACCCCTAGAGTCTAAGTGCCGCTCCCACAATGCAGTGCGGTGCGCACAATGCAGTGCGGTGCGCACAGCAGTACCGGCACCGGGGGGGGGGGGGTGGTACCACCAGTAGCGGATCTTGCCAGGGCGGCGCCGCCCTCCGGAAGGCGGCACCCCGGGCAAAAGCATGCCCGTAGCAAGATCCGCTACTGGTCACACCCATATGGCACTAGTCACACCCACACATTGCTGGTCACACCCACACAGTGCTCTTCTCACGAATACAGCACTGGTTATACCCGCACAGTTCTGGCCACACCCACTCCACTGGCCACACCCACACATCGCTGGTCACAACTCCTTTGCTTCTCACAATAAGCCCTTTAACATTTTCATCCCCAGGCCCATTTTACCCTCAGTCTGCCTCACAGTTACCAACATTGTAAATTTTAATACATGATCTACAGAGAAACTCTCTTCATGATATGAAATACTTTTTTTCACAACTTCCTATACTATGCAATTCATACCTGCCTACTTTTCATGTCTCCTCTCTGAGGGGTCTATTTACTAAGCCTTGGAGATAAAGTACCAGCCAATCATCTCCTAACTGTCATTTTTCAAAGCCAGCCTGTGACATAGCAGTTAGGAGCTGATTGGTTGGTACTTTTTCTCAGCTGACTTTATCTCCATCCACGGCTTAGTAAATAGACCCCAGAGAGTAGAGGTCACTTGCTGATGGCCACTTGTGGGGGGCTCACATTTCATCAGGCCCTGTCCTGCCGCGTCAAAATACAGCGATTCACAAATCTGCAAGGAAGGGGCAGGGCTAAATTGTGATGTGTCATTTAGCCCCACCCCCTTCCTATGGACACTATGGTGGTCATTCCGAGTTGATCGCTCGCTAGCAGTTTTTAGCAGCCGTGCAAACGCTATGCCGCCGCTCACTGGGAGTGTATTTTAGCTTAGCAGAAGTGCGAATGAAAGGATCGCAGAGCGGCTACAAAGTTTTTCTGTGAAGTTTCAGAGTAGCTCCACACCTACTCAGCGCTTGCGATCACTTGACTGTTTATTTCCGGATTTGACGTCACAAACACGCCCTGCATTCGCCCAGCCACGCCTGCGTTTTTCCTGGCACGCATGCGTTTTTCTGCACACTCCTGAAAACGATCAGTTGACACCCAGAAACGCCCACTTCATGTCAGTCACTCTGCGGCCAGCAGTGCGACTGAAATGCATCACTAGACCCTGCGCAAAACGACATCGTTCGTTGTGCCTATACTTCGCGCAGAACTGCCGGTTTTTAGCCTGATCGCTGCGCTGCGAACAAATTCAGCTAGCGATCAGCTCGGAATGACCCCCACTGTCACTAACACAGTTTCCCAACTCAGGGGCAGCTTTAGTAAACTTTTTTTTCACTAAAATAATGTAAAAAAGGGTGTTTTCTGTTTTCACGCCCTTTTCACATTATTTTAGTTTCACTTGAATTTATTAAAGGGCATTTGGAGCAATTTTCGGGCAAGACTGCTCCCAACCCTTTTATTCATTTTTTTTTTTTAGTAACCCACATCGCATTCCCCATACTTATAATGGGAAATGAGATCTGGCCGAATTTACTAAAGTGTAAAAAAACACAGCAGTGTGGGGCTGATTCAGCTTCATTAGGAAAAGTGTGGAAATCGATATTGGGCGATTTACACACTTCCACGCATGCACGCACGCCTGCCTCAAGCATTCACAGTCTAAATGCCGGCAGAGGCGATGACCGGGTGTCTGCGCTGCATTTTATGGGCGCAATCGCAGCGTTTGGGGGGGCATGGTCCGGACAACAGAGGCGTGACCGGACCATTTTAGGGGCGTGCCGCGGCAGCTGCGTGACACCACACACAGCCGCTGTGACCCAAAACATGGTGGCCCTGCAACTGCCTTCGCAACTAGGCTGCGCAGGCAGGGTGCTACCCTAAAGATGTGAGCGCTTTGCTGTTTAGCAGGGGGGGAAGGGCCACAGTTACATCATCAAATAACTGCTCATTTCTCTCCTCATTAAACTTACGGAAACTTCCGCGGTGATAAGACAGAAGCAGAGAACTTTGGTCTCACATCTCACACAGATAACTTTCCGTGCGTGCGGAGAGAGAGAAAAAAGCCGCTCTACCCTTTGTGTGCGCGGGAAGGTAGAACTTTGATGAAGCTCCCGTTCCACATCTCCAGTATCCAGAAAGGCACCAAACACAACAAAGTAGATGAAACGCGTCTGATACTAGTTTGTTGTGTATATCGTGTTAATCTAATTAAAATGCCATTAACACACAACAAAGCTAGCCGGATTCTGTGATGCAGCTTTTTGTAGGACTGTAAGAAGTTTACAGAGTTCTGAAAGGAAACATTATACAATGTAACTGTGGGGTGAATCTGCTAACGGGGAGCAGCACGCTGAGATTAAACAGGATACATAATAAAATGATTAGATAATATTCTTCACTATACAAGGCATACTAGAAAACGGAGCTACGGGGGTTATAAGGGCTCGTAACGTACATAACAAATGAGTTATTTGTTTAAATAAAGTATAATTCTCCGGAGAGGTAACAGACACAGTATATGTATACAGGATCCTGCTACTATACTGGCGATCGGGATGCCGACGACGGAATCCCGACACTGGTCAGGAGACAGGCATCAGAATTCTGACATAGATCAAAATGCCAGGGTCAGGAACCCGACTGCCGCCATCTTGATCATAAGAATGCCAGGCCGGGTTAGGATCAGCCAGCGGGGGGAAGGCTAGGTTTAAGCTGCGGGGGGGCGGTTAGGGTTTGGCTGCAGCCGGGGGGTGGGGTTGAGTCAGGCTACATGGGGGAGGGAGGTTATGGTTAGGCACCACGAGGAGGTTTAGGATGTGAGAATGAGGACTACTGGGGAGGGTTAGGGTTAGGCTGCTGGGGGGGAGAGGGTAGGGTCAGACTGTGGGTAAGGGGACGAGGCTGAAGTTAGCTTCTAATTCACTTCTTATTCAGAAAATTGAGTTTTGCAAGGGTTAACTAGTCGTGGGCTACACATTTGACACCTGAAATCAAAAGAGGGTTGACACTTGCATATGACCCACTTGTATTTTTCCTGGTCCAACGCTGTTTTGGGCATGAAATACGTTGGCAAAGTGGGCACACACACACCATATTGTACCATTTTGAATAAGTAGCTGTAGTTTTGCAAGGGTTAACTAGTCTTGGGCCACAAATTTGACACCTGAAATCAACAGAGCGTTGTCACTTTGCCAGTGTTTTTCATGCCCAAAACAGCGTTGGGCCAGGCGAAATACAAGTGGGTCATATGCAAGTGTCCGACCTCTGTTTATTTCAGGTGTCAGATGTGTAGCCCATGACTAGTTAACCCTTGCAAAACTCAATTTTCTGTATAAGAAACTGGAGCTCGAATAAAAAGTGAATAAGAAGCTAACTTCAGCCTCGTGGGAAGGGGGGAGTTAGGCGTTAGTATACTTACCGTGAGGATGCTGTTGTTGGTATTCTGACCGACGCCATTCCAAACGCCGGGATCCCAAGACCAACCCATGTATACATACACACAGGGGTGCTGGAATGTTTTTAGGTTGGGGGGGGCGTAGAAAAATAGTATTTTGGCGCCCCTATGGTGATGGCCTCCTCTTCCTTTTTAGCCGCCCACCGCTGTGCGGATGAGCGCTTACCTCCAGATCCACGCGGGCAGCATCTCCTTTAAAAACAGTGTGCTACCGCAGGGTGCTGTGTCCTCCTATCTTCAGTTGTGTCCTAGCCACCGCCGGCTGTCTCTCCTTCACAGATGCATTACTGGGAGGAGGAGTGGCCAGGCTGGGACATCCTGGGACCATAGCCACGCCTCCTCCCCGTAATGCAACTATGAAGGAGAGACAGCCGTCGCGCTCTGAAAAAGGGGGCGTGGCCACTCAACAGGGGGCGTGTCCTTCAGTGTAGTTTTATCCCTTATACTATCTAGTAGTGGTGCTCCTTTCACATTGTAGCACACGGTAGGAGCCGAAATGCACATTATAGCACACGGTATGAGCAGAAATTCACATAATAGCACACCGAATGAGCCGAAATTCACATTATAGCACACTGAATGAGCTGAAATTCACATTATAGCACACGGTATGAGCCGAAATTCACATTATAGCACATGGTATGAGCCGAAATTCACATTCTAGCACGCTGAATGAGCCGAAATTCACATTGTAGCACACTGAATGAGCCGAAATTCACATTCTAGCACGCTGAATGAGCTGAAATTCACATTCTAGCACACTGAGTGAGCCAAAATTCACATTGTAGCACACTGAATGAGCCGAAATTCACATTCTAGCACGCTGAATGAGCCGAAATTCACATTCTAGCACGCTGAATGAGCTGAAATTCACATTCTAGCACACTGAATGAGCCGAAATGAGCCAAAATTCACATTCTAGCAGGCGGAATGAGCCGAAATTCACATTCTAGCACACTGAATGAGCCGAAATTCACATTCTAGCAGGATCATTGTAGCACACTGAATGAGCCGAAATTCACATTATAGCACACTGAGTGAGCCGAAATTCACATTGTAGCACACTGAATGAGCCGAAATTCACATTCTAGCACGCTGAATGAGCCGAAATTCACATTCTAGCTTGCTGAATGAGCCAAAATTCACATTCTAGCACGCTGAATGAGCCGAAATTCACATTCTAGCACACTGAATGAGCCGAAATTCACATTGTAGCACGCTGAATGAGCTGAAATTCACATTATAGCACACTGAATGAGCCGAAATTCACATTCTAGCACACGGTATGTGCCGAAATTCACATTGTAGCACACTGAATGAGCCGAAATTCACATTGTAGCACACTGAATGAGCCGAAATTCACATTCTAGCACACGGTATGTGCCGAAATTCACATTGTAGCACACTGAATGAGCCGAAATTCACATTGTAGCACGCTGAATGAGCCGAAATTCACATTCTAGCTTGCTGAATGAGCCAAAATGAGCCGAAATTCACATTCTAGCACGCTGAATGAGCCGAAATTCACATTCTAGCACACTGAATGAGCCGAAATTCACATTCTAGCACACGGCATGTGCCGAAATTCACATTGTAGCACACTGAATGAGCCGAAATTCACATTGTAGCACACTGAATGAGCCGAAATTCACATTACAGCACACGGTATTAAGTACTGTATACTTCTGTAATGCACTGTAAAGTCTCTCTGGGAGCTGACACTGTAATGCACAGCTGTGCACCTTCTGCAGGGCACACTCTGATGTGTAGCCTCTGACCTAGTTAAGGGTTTCCCTACTCCTCTGCCTTTCCAGCTGCACTCACCTTGACCCCCTTATCTCTTTCCTCAGTTTCCTTTATTTGCACCCTCAAAGTTCCTGATTCCCCCAGCCCCTCTATCTCACACTTCCCTCTGCATTCCCAGTCTTTTCTCATGCCCCCGGAGTCCCCTCTAGATTCAGCCAACAAGACACAGACTGCCTGCAAACCTGTATAAGAAGCAACCTTTAGAGAGAGACTTCCCTGTTCTCATATAATATGCCCAGGTGCTTTCTCTGAGTCTGTGAGATCCTCACTCCGTGTTCCAGCAGGGGTCAGAGGAGCATGTGACCGCTCTGCCAATCAGGGGCTCTTCTAATTTGCATGTGCCGAGCTCCTCCAATCACAGCTCGGCACATGCTATTCTGACCCTGTTGCTAAGATCAGGGAGGAGACTGATGCTCGGCACCGCAGTGAGATTGTGAGTTATAGTAGGGACTTCCCCTGCTGCTGCTGTTCCGTGCTCTCACACAGGGGCAGATTTATTAAGCTCGGTGAAGTGATAAAGTGGAAGGTGATAAAGGACCAGCCAATCAGATCCTAACTGCCATGTCACAGGCTGGGTTTGAAAAATGACAGTTAGGAGCTGACTGGCTGGTGTTTTATCACCTTCCACTTTATCACTTCACCAAGCTTAATAAATCTGCCCCACAGTGAGTCACACGATCGAACAGCGGGCTCCCATCCCTGTGCTGCCGGCGCCGCTGCTTGTCATGCAGTGTGTCAGGCGGCGCAGTGGTAGCCGGCAGCACAAGTAGCAGAGCGCCTTTGCAGACTGCTGAGCGGGTAGCGCCGGAGCCAAGCGCTCCCCTGCGCCTCTGTCATATTTGGGGGGGGGGGGGCAAGCTGCCCCCTTGCCCCCCCCATTCCGACGCCCCCCATTCCATACATCCCCTAGTGTTCTGTGTACCTCTACTTGCCTGATTATCAGATGAGACACCAATTCCAGATCCAGGGAACTAAATTTGGTCCCTACTTAGTAGGTCTGGGATGTGTAGTCATAATGTCCAAACCACACCACAATGTTACCAGTTATACGAGACACTGGCCCTCATTCCGAGTTGATCGCTTGCTTCCGTTTTTCGCAGCGCAGCGATCAGGTCACTACTGCACATGCGTATGCACCGCAGTGCGCACGCGCGGCATACGGGTACAAACAGCATTGTTGCTGTGCAATGCTTCTAGCGACTAATCCATTCGCACAGCCGATCGCAAGGAGATTGACAGGAAGAGGGCATTTATGGGTGTCAACTGACCGTTTTCTGGGAGTGGTAGGGAAAACGCAGGCGTGTCCAAGCGTTTGCAGGGCGGGTTCCTGACGTCAATTCCGGGACAGGACAGGATGAAGCGATCACAGCGGCTGAGTAAGTCCAGAGCTACTCAGAAACTGCACAAACTGTTTTTGTAGCGCTCGGCTGCACATGCGATCGCACACTTGCAAAGCGAAAATACACTCCCCTATAGGAGGTGACTATCTGATCGCAGCGCTGCAAGAAATAGCTAGCGAGCGATCAACTCGGAATGAGGGCCATTGTGCTATGTATTGGAGATTGTGTGGGGTTTTTAGATGTGGACGGAGGTGTTTTTCATGTCGCAAAGTACCAATTACAGTTACTTTGTGTAGGACCCATTGTGCGCATGCACGAACAGGTGTTGCGATGAATGTAGCAGGATGGCAGCAGACATGTCAGTGGTTGACACTCTGCTCCCATCTGGGGGGCGGGGAGGGAGCGACAACGGCCTCCGTTTGTGAAAACGAAGGTGTGTCACCGATGTTTAGGGGGAAGGAAGAGCCCAGTGATCTCTGTCGCAGGACGGAGATTTCCTGGCCTCTGCGACGGGCACCACTACTGCAGCAGGAGGCGTCTGCTTGTAATAGGTTCCTCCTGCTGAATCACCGTACAACGCTATCACTGCTGCTTCCAAGGAAGGTGATAGCACCTCCAGCCACATCTGCTTCAGGCCCTGAAGGTGCAGATGGATTGTTCCATCTGTTGATGATTACTTCTTTACGTGAAATGGTCATTTCTGGGCGTTAACTGTGCAGACACCGAGCAGTTGCATGGAACTGAGAGTGTCCTGGGGGTGCGGAGACACGCCAGTCTTTCGTGCACGCTGTTAGTGTGCAGACGGAGATGAGACGCCTGTTTCAGACTGATCTTTGGCACCAAGCATGGGGTGTGTATAAGTCCCATCACTAATGATGGTGACAGCGGACGGAAAACCAGCGGGTGGTGCGAAACCTGCGCATGTAGATAGGCGGTTACTCACATAAACGGCTGGCACACGTATTGGCATAACACGGTACGTAGGCTGCAGAGTCATCGGACATACAGCAGCACTGCAGAATATTGCTCGAAATAAAGACAGAACTTAGAACAAACAGTTCTTCCTCCCAGATTCAGCCGTCTCCATCCTGCTCTGATCTGAGAGGCTCTCGGCGCTAATCGCCGCAAGACGAGGGGGAGTTTCAGTCAATTTTTATTACCTACTGTCCTTGAGCCTTAATGGACGGGGACTGACTGGAGTGCTGGACGCGAGCACGTTTTCTGCTGAAATGTTTATTTCTTCGTATTTAGAATGGTAATTGCACATCCAAACACCAACACTACCCGGATACAGAGTCTGTATGGGGAGAAGAGGAGAAGAGGGAGCATAACTGTAATTAGTCTCTAAAGGTCATGGTGCCCCAGGGGCCAGCTCACGTCACACTCGTGGAATAAAGTCCAAGGTTACATCCAAGATAAAAAAAGTAATCAGTTATAAACACTTTCACATGATAGATAGATAGATAGATAGATAGATAGATAGAAAGATAGATAGATAGATAGATAGATAGATAGATAGAGGGAGGGAGGCAGAGAAGCTGGCATTGACAGGGAAGGAGAAACACTGGTACAGACGGGTAGGAGGGAGGCTGGTGAAGAAAATGACTTACAGAGAATGTAGAGTAGACAGGGGCTGGCAGAGTGTCTTGGGTAGATAGAGACGGGCAGAGCAGCTGGGGCAGACTGAGGAAAGGCAAACAGGCTAGCGGAGACAGAGGCAGGGTGGAGAGGCTGGTAACACAAACAGGGAAAGGGCACAGATCTTGGCACAGATCTTGGCACAGACAGGGTAAGGGCACTAAGGCTCGCACAGGCAGGGGATGAGCGCAGAGGCTGACACAGGCAGTGAAGGGCAGGGGGGATTGTATAACAGGGAAGGAAAGAGTATGGCAAAGATAAGGATGGAAAGACAGACTGTTATAGACAGGGACATGCATTAACGCTCTCCCCAAATCACATAACAGGGCACCGCCACATGCCACTATTCCCCCACCTACAGCACCACACCCCTTCTTGGCATAGGCTGAAAGGTGGCAACACAGGTACCCTGGGCACAGATTCTCAGGGGGATATCCAATTATCACTGTTAAAACACTGGGTCCAAAAAACAGCCGTATTCGGCCGTTTATCAGACTTTTTTCCGATGTTTCACCTATTTATTTAATTTTTTTTACAGGCTATCCAGATAGATCTCCTGTAAAAAAAAAAAAAAAACCTTTATCCGGAAAACAAACAAGTTCAGTGAAACCTGTGTGTTTTCGGGTGATACAGCTCAGTTTTCGGACGAAAACGGGGCTGTTTCCGGGGATTCTGCGGCACGTGCCGGCTTATCAGGGCTAATTAGATAGCCCCCAGCGGGACTATTAGCCCCGGTAAAAACCGGGGCTAATTGGATATCCCCCTCAATGAGCAAATTTCAGCAGAAACCCTGCAATATTGCAAAGGGAGAATAGAGGAGATCACTGTTGTGTATGATGTGTGTGCAGGTGTTGATGTTGCAGAGTTACAGTATGTAGGCAGATATCAGCGGACGACTCAAACTATGAACAGTTCAGTTACTTAACCAGTGGTGTTGGTTTATTGATAGCTAGCAGGTCCAGCCGTACTCACTGTTACAAGTAGACTGGTGAGGAAGCGCAGCTTGAACGGAGTGGGGTTTCATACTGCTTACCAGCCAATGAATGTATACTGCAGACAGGTAGCCCTACAGGGATGCTGGAACAGCTTTGCAGATTGCAGGTAATCTGTCTGGAGGTGAGCAGGAGAGTTATGCCTCCCACCATGTCACACTGTACAGTCTCACACAGTCTAAAGACAAGTTGCACATTGTCACGAACCTCGGGCAGCGGCGACCGCGCTTGTCCCTGCGGGTGGCCTGGTCTGCCCGGCGCCTCTCTTCCCCTGTCAGTCTCCGGCTTCAGCGGCGGGTCGGCGCTGCTCTCCGGCGGCTTCCCGGAAGCAAGGGCGCCGCCATCACAAGCAAGGGCAAGGAGGCGGAGCAGGTCTGACGTCACCTGCCTGCTCCGCCAATCAGGCTAGGGCGGGGAATTTAAAATCAGATACCAGGCAGAGATCCGATGCCTGAGTATCTTCGTTTCTCCTGTGGAAGCTATGATCCAGAGCTCCCTCGTCCCTGCAAGCATCCTGTGCTTCCAAGCATCCTGTCCCTGCAAGCATCCTGTGCTTCCAAGCATCCTGTCCCTGCAAGCATCCTGTGCCTACAAGCAACCTGTGCTTCCAAGCATCCTGTGCCTACAAGCACCTCCGTGCCTCCAGTTACCTCCGTGTCTCCAAGCACCTCGTGCCTCCAAGCACCTCCGTGCCTCCAAGCACCTCCGTGCCTCCAAGCACCTCGTGCCTCCAAGCACCTCGTGCCTCCAAGCACCTCCGCGCCTCAAGCACCTCCGTGCCTCCAGTTACCTCCGTGCCTCCAGTTACCTCCGTGCCTCCAGTTACCTCCGTGCCTCCAAGCACCTCCGTGCCTCCAAGCACCTCGTGCCTCCAAGCACCTCGTGCCTCCAAGCACCTCCGCGCCTCAAGCACCTCCGTGCCTCCAGTTACCTCCGTGCCTCCAGTTACCTCCGTGCCTCCAGTTACCTCCGTGCCTCCAAGCACCTCCGTGCCTCCAAGCACCTCGTGCCTCCAAGCACCCCGTGCCTCCAAGCACCTCCGCGCCTCAAAGCACCTCCGTGCCTCCAGTTACCTCCGTGTCTCCAAGCACCTCGTGCCTCCAAGCACCTCGTCCCTCCAAACACCTCGGTGTCTCCAAACACCTCCGTGCCTCCAAGCACCTCCGTGCCTCCAAACACCTCCGTGCCTCCAAGGGTCTCCCAGCACTCCCTGTACTCCCAGTACCTCAGTGCCTTCAATACCACAGTGTCTCCAATATCTCAGTACCCCAGCCTTCATTATTTCTACAAGTCTTGTCTTACAGGAGACCTACAAGAATTCCTCTGGGCCTCCCGCCTGCCGTCTTAGTTCTGCATGAGGAAGACCTACATCCGGCCATCTCTACTACGACCCAGTGGCGGTTCCTCTTCCCGGTCATCGGAAGAAGCCCCGAGTCCACAACACTCCCAAACCAGGTCAGTGATAGTATACTCAGGTCACATGGACTCGGGGGATCGGAACACGGACTCTAGTGCCATCCAGAACCTGGCTTCTCGAGTGCAAAGTCAGGAAGCAGCACAAGGTCAGGTGATGCAGTACCTCCAGCAGTTGTCCGGGCGTCTGGATCAGATTCAGGCGTCTCTGGCCTCAGTAATTCCGGCTCCTGTTCCAGCAGTCGCACCAGTTGCCGTTGCCAGCAATGTTCAACCATCGGCCGGTGTCACTCCACGCCTTCAGTTGCCTACTCCGTCCCGCTATAATGGGAATCCCAAAAATTGTCGTGGTTTCTTGAACCAGTGCGAGGTACATTTCGAGCTACTTGCACACAACTTTCCTACAGACCGGTCCAAGGTAGCATATATTATTTCTCTGTTGGAAGGTTCTGCTTTGGATTGGGTGTCTCCATTATGGGAACGATCTGATCCCATGGTTTCCAACTACACCAACTTCATCTCGTCCTTTCGAAGGATTTTCGACGAGCCCGGCAGAATGACCACTGCTTCTTCCGATTTGCTCCGTGTTCGGCAGGGCGCCCGTTCCGTGGGCCAGTACGTGGTTCATTTCCAGACCATTGCTTCCGAACTACGCTGGAATAATGATGCCCTGAGAGCTGCCTTCTGGAACGGTCTTTCCGACCGGCTGAAAGACGAGCTGGTTACTAGAGATCTGCCGGATCCATTAGAAGATTTGATTTCCCTTTGCGTCAAGGTGGATCTTCGGATGCAGGAGCGTGGAAGAGAACGTAACCGTTCGGATCGTTCCAGGTTCCGGAATCCTACTCCTAGGCCGGTGGCCTCACCTAGCTCAGATGAGCCCATGCAAATTAACCGCTCCCGACTGTCTCCGGAAGAACGACAGCGTCGTCGTGAGGGTAAACTCTGCCTTTACTGTGGAGCCGCAGATCATTTTCTTAAATCTTGTAAAGTCCGTCCGGGAAACGGGCAGACCTAGCTTGTTCCGGAGGAGTCAAGCTGGGAGTTACGACAAAAGCTTCTCCAACTTCGGACTGCTTGCTTCCAGTAACTCTAGTCTCCAATTCAGTCTCCAGGTCTTGTGAAGCCCTATTGGATTCCGGAGCTGCAGGGAACTTCGTTTCTTCCTTCTGTGCCCAAAGTTTGGGTTTAAAGTTACGGCCTATCGAGCGGCCAATTTCACTGACGGCTATCAACGGGACTAGAATTTCCAAAGGTCTCATAATGTGGCGCACGGGGCCAGTTAAGCTGCGGGTCGGGGCTCTACATCAGGAAGATTTGGAACTCTTGGTAATCCCAGAAATGCCCCATGATCTGGTTCTTGGAATGCCTTGGCTGAAAAGTCATAACCCCCACATCGATTGGAAGTCGTCACAAATTCTGTCCTGGAGTTCCTTTTGTCACACTAATTGTCTTACTCCTGTTTGTCCGCTCCGTGTTACCTCCAAAACGGATGAAGAGCACATTCCGGAGGCATATCAAGGGTACAAGGACGTATTTTCGGAACAAGCTGCTGACCTGTTACCACCTCACAGGCCTTGGGACTGCCCTATTGACCTTGTCCCAGGGAAGACGCCACCTCGTGGTCGCACATATCCTCTGTCTCTTCCCGAGACTCAAGCCATGTCGGAGTATATTAAGTCCAATATGCTCAAGGGATTCATTCGCCCCTCTTCCTCCCCTGCTGGTGCAGGCTTCTTTTTCGTGAAGAAAAAGGACGGGGGGTTGAGACCATGCATCGACTACCGCGGCCTAAACGACATTACTATTAAGAATAAATACCCCTTGCCACTAATCACAGAGTTATTTGATAGGGTTCGTGGTGCCCGCATTTTTTCAAAACTCGACTTGAGAGGAGCTTATAATCTTATACGCATCCGAGAGGGGGATGAATGGAAGACTGCCTTTAATACCCGAGATGGGCATTACGAATACTTGGTGATGCCGTTTGGTCTTAGTAATGCTCCCGCGGTTTTCCAGGGATTCGTCAACGAAATCTTTCGTGATATGCTGTATCAGAGCGTTGTGGTATATCTGGACGACATACTGATTTTTTCCAAGAATCTTGTCGAACACAGGACTCAAGTCAAAGAGGTGCTACACCGTTTACAAGAGAATCATCTCTACGCCAAGCTTTCCAAATGTACCTTTGAAGTAACATCTATTCCGTTCCTCGGTTATGTCATCTCGGGGACGGAGCTTCGCATGGATCCGGAAAAGTTGTCGGCCATTCGTGATTGGACTCAGCCTCTTTCCCTGAAAGCAATACAAAGGTTCCTGGGCTTTGCGAACTACTACAGGAAATTCATTAAAGGTTTCTCCACCATTGTTGCACCCATTACTGCCCTGACGAGAAAGGGTTCTAATCCTAGTTTGTGGCCTCCGGAAGCCATTGTAGCTTTTTCTCGCTTAAAGTTAGCTTTCACGACGGCTCCAGTTCTCCAACAACCAAATTTCGAGGAACCCTTCTTCTTAGAAGTTGATGCATCTTCAGTCGGGGTGGGGGCTGTCCTCTCCCAGCATTCCTCTGATAAGAAATTACATCCGTGTGGCTTCCACTCTCGTAAATTCTCTCCAGCCGAACGAAATTACTCTATTGGAGACCAGGAACTCTTGGCAATCAAATCTGCCTTGGAAGAATGGAGATATCTTCTAGAAGGGGCTAAACATGTGTTTACCATCTACACGGATCACAAGAATTTACTGTACATCAAATCCGCACAATGTTTGAATCCTCGCCAGGCGAGATGGGCACTTTTCTTTTCCCGATTCTCGTTCATTATCAAGTACCGTGCCGGGACTCTCAATATTAAAGCAGATGCGCTTTCCCGTTCACAGGTTCCCACAGACGAGGATGAACCTCCGGAGCGGGGTTTAATTCTGAATCCAGTTTCTGTCTCTGCTGCTTTAACTACTCCAGCTCCTCCTCCTGGAAGAATGTCCGTACCAGCTAGATTCCGCCCAGGAATACTACGGTGGGTCCATAACTCCAAGTTTTCCGGTCATCCCGGCGCTCAGAAGATGTACAAGTTTCTGCAAAGGTCTTACTGGTGGAACACCATGAGGAAGGATGTACAAGATTGCGTTAATTCATGTCCCCAATGTACACAACATAAATCTCCTCGTCTGCGTCCTGCAGGGTTACTTCGTCCTCTGCCTATCCCTGTGAGACCCTGGACTCACATTTCCATGGACTTCATCACTGACTTGCCCTGTTCCAAGGGTTGCAACACCGTTTGGGTTATCGTTGACCGTTTTTCGAAGATGGCACACTTTGTGCCCTTGACTGGTCTTCCGACAGCACCGAAACTGGCTCTATTGTTTATCCGAGAACATTTTCGTTTGCATGGGTTGCCACAAGAGATTGTTTCTGACCGTGGAGTACAGTTCACCGCCAGGTTTTGGAAAGCCCTTTGTTCAACTCTACACATTAAACTTAAGTTTTCGTCGGCTTATCATCCCCAAACAAATGGACAAACGGAACGAGTCAATCAAGATCTAGAGACTTTTCTTCGGTTGTATCTCTCTCCTTCACAGGACAACTGGGTGGAGTTGTTGCCTTGGGCGGAGTTTGCCCATAACCATTTGTTTCATTCTTCCACTGGGGAATCACCATTTTTCGTCAACTACGGGTTCCATCCCCGTGTTCCGGAATTTCCAAGCCTTCCGATAATAGAGGTTCCTGCTGTAGCGTCCACTCTACGACACTTTGGACAAATTTGGAGAAAGGTTCATGCTAATCTTAAGCAGGTTTCTGTTCGGTACAAGTTCTTTGCAGATAAGAAACGGCAAGCCGCACCTCAATATAAAGTTGGGGACAGGGTATGGCTGTCCACACGGAATCTCCGGTTGAAGGTGCCCACCATGAAATTCGCTCCAAGGTTCATCGGTCCTTACCCTGTGCTACAAGTCTTAAATCCTGTGGTCTGTAAACTGGGTTTGCCTGCCCATCTTCGCATACCTAACGCCTTCCATGTTTCTCTACTCCGTCCCCTCATACTGAATCGATTCCACTCAGCACTCCCAAGGCCAACGTCCGTAGTGGCAGAAGCTGGAGCGGAGTTTGAAATCAAAGCTATTCTGGACTCTCGTTATCTTCATAAAAAATTACAGTACTTGGTGGACTGGAAGGGTTATGGACCTGAGGAGAGAAGTTGGATTGGGGCTACTGAAGTAACGGCTCCTCGTCTGATTCGGATCTTCCACTCCAGACATCCGACTAAGCCCGGGAAGTGTCCAGGGGCCACTCCTGGAGGAGGGGGTACTGTCACGAACCTCGGGCAGCGGCGACCGCGCTTGTCCCTGCGGGTGGCCTGGTCTGCCCGGCGCCTCTCTTCCCCTGTCAGTCTCCGGCTTCAGCGGCGGGTCGGCGCTGCTCTCCGGCGGCTTCCCGGAAGCAAGGGCGCCGCCATCACAAGCAAGGGCAAGGAGGCGGAGCAGGTCTGACGTCACCTGCCTGCTCCGCCAATCAGGCTAGGGCGGGGAATTTAAAATCAGATACCAGGCAGAGATCCGATGCCTGAGTATCTTCGTTTCTCCTGTGGAAGCTATGATCCAGAGCTCCCTCGTCCCTGCAAGCATCCTGTGCTTCCAAGCATCCTGTCCCTGCAAGCATCCTGTGCTTCCAAGCATCCTGTCCCTGCAAGCATCCTGTGCCTACAAGCAACCTGTGCTTCCAAGCATCCTGTGCCTACAAGCACCTCCGTGCCTCCAGTTACCTCCGTGTCTCCAAGCACCTCGTGCCTCCAAGCACCTCCGTGCCTCCAAGCACCTCCGTGCCTCCAAGCACCTCGTGCCTCCAAGCACCTCGTGCCTCCAAGCACCTCCGCGCCTCAAGCACCTCCGTGCCTCCAGTTACCTCCGTGCCTCCAGTTACCTCCGTGCCTCCAGTTACCTCCGTGCCTCCAAGCACCTCCGTGCCTCCAAGCACCTCGTGCCTCCAAGCACCTCGTGCCTCCAAGCACCTCCGCGCCTCAAGCACCTCCGTGCCTCCAAACACCTCCGTGCCTCCAAGGGTCTCCCAGCACTCCCTGTACTCCCAGTACCTCAGTGCCTTCAATACCACAGTGTCTCCAATATCTCAGTACCCCAGCCTTCATTATTTCTACAAGTCTTGTCTTACAGGAGACCTACAAGAATTCCTCTGGGCCTCCCGCCTGCCGTCTTAGTTCTGCATGAGGAAGACCTACATCCGGCCATCTCTACTACGACCCAGTGGCGGTTCCTCTTCCCGGTCATCGGAAGAAGCCCCGAGTCCACAACACTCCCAAACCAGGTCAGTGATACACATGCTCAGTAGAGATCTGATGGCCATCTTGGGATAGGGCATGAAGCCATCCTGGAGAACAAGAAGACTGGAGTTTGTGCAGCAGCGCACATCTCTTTCAACAATAAGCAGAGAGGCTCGCTATATGTAAAGGAACAGGATGGTGAACACCATAAAACTGCACTTTACAGCACACTCCGGAATGAAGTGTAGGTCCAGACATTGCCCGTGGGTCACAGAACAGTAGGACGTGTCCATCTGTCATCTTTACAGAGAACCTAAAGTTACAGGATTCTCTGCTGCTCTAACTGCAGTATCTTGTTTTGTATATTTGTCGGTGCGCTGCAGTCATCTCGTAGAAGCTAATTATGACTCTATAATAACATAACATTTTTCCGCAATAATGCACATCATTTCAATCCAGAGTTCTGAGTTTTTAAAATGGAAAAGTATCTAAAATTGGATATTGCATTGTGATCTGTCCGGTCAAGACGTCCTTTGACTGTCAATGAGATCATTTAAATTAAGTAAGTAGTGTCTATTACTCTAATAAACAAGGAAGTTATCCTGAAATTAAATACTGAACCGTGCGTAACCTACATCTCTAGTAACTGACTTAATGTAGCATTTATTTTTCTGTTATATTCCTGTAAATCTTTTCCATCAGCATGGTGTTTGATAGAGTTACATGTGATCATTCGCTCATTAACCCCACCCAGTCCCTCCCCTTAGCAGACCAATGCAAAATAGCAAATTTTCCTTTAGATTGTAAGCTCATATGAGCAAGGAACGTTAAACTTCTTGTGTCATTGATCGGCTGATTTTGAGTCACACTGATTTCTGTTCATGGATGCAAATGGCGAGTTTTTGCGTACAGCGCAGACGTAGATGTGAGTTTTCCGGATTTGCACATATCTGCCCTATTCTGAGACGGGTGTAATGGCTAAGCAATTGCATGTAACCCCCTCTGACCTGTGGGAGTGTCATGGGAAAGCTGTGGGAGGGTCATGGGAAGGCTGTGGGAGTGTCATGGGAAAGCCGTGGGAGGGTCATGTGTATGGGCAGGGAAGTCTGTCTCTGACAAGTCTCTGAATGAGGGTATTACTGTATGTTCTGGAACTGTTAAACTTTAAACAGCTAAATACAGTAATTCTGATTCTCCTAAACGTTTCTCTTGGTGCTCAGAGGATCTGGAATTATGCTGCAGGAAAGAACATGGGGATGGAACATGGGGAGAGGAAATGGGTTGTGGGGATAGAACATGGAACATGTTGAGAGAACATGAAACATGTGGAGAGAACATGGGATATGGCAATAGAACATGAAACATTGGGAGAGAGCACGGAACATGTGGAGAGTACATGGAACTTGGGGATTCTACAAGTGCACATCCCACTGCTGAGAAGTGAGTCACATGGTTCCCAACCACAGCATAGAAAAAAGACAGCCGGGTGAGCTCTGCAGTAGGTATAGCCTGGAGCTCTTATTAGAAGCAGGCAGCTCTCCTCACATTGCCCCTGATGGATGAGAGCTCTCCTCACAGTGCCCCTGATGGATGAGAGCTCTCCTCACAGTGCCCCTGATGGATGAGAGATCTCCTCACAGTGCCCCTGATGGACGAGAGATCTCCTCACAGTGCCCCTGATGGATGAGAGCTCTCCTCACAGTGCCCCTGATGGATGAGAGCTCTCCTCACAGTGCCCCTGATGGATGAGAGCTCTCCTCACAGTGCCCCTGATGGATGAGAGATCTCCTCACAGTGCCCCTGATGGACGAGAGATCTCCTCACAGTGCCCCTGATGGACGAGAGCTCTCCTCACAGTGCCCCTGATGGACGAGAGATCTCCTCACAGTGCCCCTGATGGACGAGAGCTCTCCTCACAGTGCCCCTGATGGATGAGAGCTCTCCTCACAGTGCCCCTGATGGACGAGAGCTCTCCTCACAGTGCCCCTGATGGATGAGAGCTCTCCTCACAGTGCCCCTGATGGACGAGAGCTCTCCTCACAGTGACCCTGGTGGATGAGAGCTCTCCTCACAGTGCCCCTGGTGGACGAGAGATCTCCTCACAGTGACCCTGGTGGATGAGAGCTCTCCTCACAGTGCCCCTGATGGACGAGAGCTCTCCTCACAGTGCCCCTGATGGACGAGAGCTCTCCTCACAGTGACCCTGATGGATGAGAGCTCTCCTCACAGTGCCCCTGATGGACGAGAGATCTCCTCACAGTGCCCCTGATGGATGAGAGCTCTCCTCACAGTGCCCCTGATGGACGAGAGCTCTCCTCACAGTGCCCCTGATGGATGAGCGCTCTCCTCACAGTGACCCTGATGGACGAGAGATCTCCTCACAGTGACCCTGATGGACGAGAGCTCTCCTCACAGTGACCCTGGTGGACGAGAGCTCTCCTCACAGTGCCCCTGATGGATGAGAGATCTCCTCACAGTGCCCCTGATGGATGAGAGCTCTCCTCACAGTGCCCCTGATGGACGAGAGCTCTCCTCACAGTGCCCCTGATGGATGAGAGATCTCCTCACAGTGCCCCTGATGGATGAGAGCTCTCCTCACAGTGCCCCTGATGGATGAGAGCTCTCCTCACAGTGCCCCTGATGGATGAGAGCTCTCCTCACAGTGCCCCTGATGGACGAGAGATCTCCTCACAGTGCCCCTGATGGATGAGAGCTCTCCTCACAGTGCCCCTGATGGATGAGAGCTCTCCTCACAGTGCCCCTGATGGATGAGCGCTCTCCTCACAGTGCCCCTGATGGATGAGCGCTCTCCTCACAGTGCCCCTGATGGATGAGAGATCTCCTCACAGTGCCCCTGATGGATGAGAGCTCTCCTCACAGTGCCCCTGATGGATGAGAGATCTCCTCACAGTGCCCCTGATGGACGAGAGCTCTCCTCACAGTGCCCCTGATGGATGAGAGATCTCCTCACAGTGCCCCTGATGGATGAGAGCTCTCCTCACAGTGCCCCTGATGGATGAGCGCTCTCCTCACAGTGCCCCTGATGGATGAGAGCTCTCCTCACAGTGCCCCTGATGGATGAGAGCTCTCCTCACAGTGCCCCTGATGGACGAGAGCTCTCCTCACAGTGCCCCTGATGGATGAGAGATCTCCTCACAGTGCCCCTGATGGATGAGAGATCTCCTCACAGTGCCCCTGATGGATGAGAGCTCTCCTCACAGTGCCCCTGATGGATGAGAGCTCTCCTCACAGTGCCCCTGAAGGACGAGAGATCTCCTCACAGTGCCCCTGATGGATGAGAGCTCTCCTCACAGTGCCCCTGATGGATGAGAGCTCTCCTCACAGTGCCCCTGATGGATGAGAGCTCTCCTCACAGTGCCCCTGAAGGACGAGAGATCTCCTCACAGTGCCCCTGAAGGACGAGAGATCTCCTCACAGTGCCCCTGATGGATGAGAGATCTCCTCACAGTGCCCCTGGTGGATGAGAGATCTCCTCACAGTGCCCCTGAAGGACGAGAGATCTCCTCACAGTGCCCCTGATGGATGAGAGATCTCCTCACAGTGCCCCTGGTGGATGAGAGCTCTCCTCACAGTGCCCCTGAAGGACGAGAGCTCTCCTCACAGTGCCCCTGAAGGACGAGAGCTCTCCTCACAGTGCCCCTGATGGATGAGAGATCTCCTCACAGTGCCCCTGAAGGACGAGAGATCTCCTCACAGTGCCCCTGAAGGACGAGAGCTCTCCTCACAGTGCCCCTGATGGATGAGAGATCTCCTCACAGTGCCCCTGAAGGACGAGAGCTCTCCTCACAGTGCCCCTGAAGGACGAGAGCTCTCCTCACAGTGCCCCTGATGGATGAGAGATCTCCTCACAGTGCCCCTGAAGGACGAGAGATCTCCTCACAGTGCCCCTGATGGATGAGAGATCTCCTCACAGTGCCCCTGATGGACGAGAGATCTCCTCACAGTGCCCCTGATGGATGACTATGACAAGTTAACTCCAAAGTCCAAACAATAATACCATATTTTCTGCACCATCCCATGCTTGTGTGCCTAAGACACAACACAGGAAACTGTGTAAGTGAAGTATCATATATGCAGGAAAATCATAGACATAAAGTTTGTGGAATATTATTATATTATTACTTTTTATTTAGAGGGCACGACAGGTGGTCCGCAGCACTGTACATATACGGCAAAAAATAAGACAGCACAGTAACAAGAACATAACTGTGAGCAAGTAACAATAAACACCACAATTCTCAGAACACAACACGGCTGGGAAGCAAAGGGTGCAAGGGCGTATTCTGCAAGGGTTGGAACCAGTCTCCTGGAGCAAGGGCGCGACTAGCAGGTTTAGAGCTGTTGAAAGAGATGTAAAGGCTATGATGAGCGAGTGGAGTTCAGTATTATAGGGCCACTGAGCTGATGCAGGCGGTAGAGGATGGGCAAGAGAAGAGGCCTGTGAGGACAGGATGGAGGTGGACCCTGCTCCTAGGAGCTTACAATCAAAGGGGAAGAGGGAGACAGACAGATGACATGAGGCGTGAGCTGGAGAATGGGGACCTGAGGGCAGGAGGTAAGAGAGGTAGAGATGGCTGAGGCAGGACGGTGGGGTGAGTGACGTGGTGACATCGTAGACGATGAACAGGTGGGTTTTCAGCACTCATTTGAAGCTACTGTATGCAGGATGAGAGAGAGTCTGATAGAAAAAGAGAGCTTGTTCCAGTGTAGGGGGGCAGCGCGAGATAAATCTTGGATTCGAGAGTGAGATGCAGTAACCAGGCTGGGGGAGAGGCAATGGTCATTGGCTGAGAGGGCAGGAGGGAGTATGTATGGAGATGAGTGGGAGATGTAGGGAGCAGTGGAGTTAGAGACAACCTTGTACATGAGGGTGAGGAGTTTGAAGAGGATTCTGTAGGGGAAGAGGAGCCAGTGCAGGTTTTGGCAGAGGAGATTGATGGATGTGGAGCCGCGGGAGAGAAAGATAAGTCTAGCAGCAGCATTGAGAACAGATTGCAGGGGAGCAAGATTGGGAATGGAGGGAGGCCAGTAAGGAGAAGGTTGCAGTAGTGAAGACGAGGAATGATCAGTGAGTGGATAATAAGTTAGTAGTGTCCTGGGAGAGGAACGGTTTAATGCAAGTGATATTGCAAGGCTGGAACCAACAGGATTGAATGTGGGGGGCGAAGGAGAGTTAGGAGTCAAGAATGACACTCAAGCAGCAGAGTTGGGCGACAGGAGAGATAGTGTTATTGTCAACAGTGATAGAGAGATCGGGAGGAGGAGAGACTCTGGATGGAGGGAAGACGATGAGTTTGGTTTTGGCCATGTTGAGCTTCAGAGAGCACAACTGGATACCCAAGAGAGGAGACAAGGGGAGAGGTCAGGAGAGGAGAGGTATAGTTGAGCGTTGATACAAGGTCTTTGCATTCTGTTAGTTCTGTTGACTTCTAGGCCTTACAGCACTACTCAGTACTGTCTCAACAATTATCCTGGTAGGTGCACAGAAGACAAGATTGTTATATATATTAAAAATAATGGTTTAGCCTCATAAGCAATAGTGAGGTATAATGGATCCTACCGCTCAGTAAAAACCTAGAGCGCAAAAATCATCCTTCTCTTCTTAGCAGAGTATTTCCCAAGTTATAACGGTCTCACAATGTAGCAGTACAGTACATAACAAGTGCTATAACAGCACAAGTGTCCAGATAACATCATATATCCCAACTATCCCAAATCTGGTGAGCTTTTGTCCTGACTTCTGAGAAAATGTACGTCCTACTAACAGCAGTTACAAGTTAATGGAGGGAGCTGGGTCAGCTAGTACACCCAAAGTAAGTGACCTAACCATAATTCTTCTCCAACCGGTTGCTGAACAATTAACCAAGACATATATGTTACAGTGTCTGTACTTTATCAAAAGGGGGCACAGAAAACTTTTGGGATTGGCACAGTATAGTCTACGCACGCACTACCTGTGCTCAGTATGTGATAAAAAAGAGTATTATTGATAAATAATATCTGAGGTTTACTGTGCTTGAAAACGAGAATCAGGACATAACGTGTATTCGGCAGCATAAATGGAAAATAAAACACAGATTGAACTGAGAACACAGGGGATGGAAGGACAGTAATTTTATGAGTGCAATTTAGAAAAAAGAGATATAGGACTGATAGGTGGATAAGAGAAAGATCAGGGACTGAAGGTGACGGAAGGAGGCGAATAATGGGAAAGATGTTATAAAAACAGGATAAAACTGAAAATGGATCTAGTAAATGTATTTAAAGGTATAATACACTCTTTACACTAAGTGGTGACAATCGTTCTGTGGGTTGGACAACTACGCCCCATGGTTCAGTCACATCTCTGTTTCTCCATGAATGGATGGAGTGCATCATCATAAATAATAACCCAGTCCATGAAAGGGCTGCCTACGCACAATGGTGGTGCCTCGTGCCTCCGTAATGTCCCTGGACCCCAGTGAATTGCTAGGCTGCGATTGCATGAAGATATGAGCCCACAAAATGTCTGTGCCTGCGCTGTGAAAGTAACAGATACCTCACATGTACCGTGAGCTGATGCTTGAAAACAGTTAGGGCTCCATTTACAGTAAGAACGAGACATAACCCCTTAAGCACTTGCTAAATATGGCGCCAAAATCATTCCGGCTTCAGCGGAGCCTTCCAGTCGTTGCTGAGTTCCCGCAGAGTGGAAGCGCAGTGCGCCTGCGCAGACAGTCATCGCACATGCGCATCATTCAGTGGACTAACGCTGGTAGCGGTAGAGAGCCAGCAACAGAGGGGAGGACACAGGTGGGAGGGGGAGGGGCAAGCTGGGCAAAAACAGACAGACATAGAGGTAGGACGACCCTGCTCGCAAGCTTTCAATCTATTGGTAGCAGAGGCGTAACTAGGGTAGGGGAAGTGGGGCACCTGCCCTGGGCACCTTGGCAGGCCCAGGAGAGCTGGGCGCCACCGGCGGCCAGGGCATCATGACCCACTTGCCCCCGTCACGCCGAAATGTGAGGGGAGGAGAGCGCAGCGTCTCTCCCTCCCCTCACCGCCGCTGCCAGCACTAGCAGCGCTGCGTGTGTCCGGTCTCCGGCGGCGTTAGCCAATCAGAGCTTGCGGACCTGCTCCTGATTGGCTGCCGGTCCGCGAGCTCTGATTGGCTAGCGAACCGGCGCCACACAGCCGCCGGAGACCTGGAGCGGTGAGTGGAAGGAGAGGCGCTGCGCTCTCCTCCCCTCACATATCAGAGGCGAGCCACAAGCGGTGAGTGACCGGGGGGGGAGCACTGTGGGGCATGTAACTGGCACTGTGGGGCATGTAACTGGCACTGTGGGCCATTTTCAGTGGCCACACCACTTCTGGTGCGTGGCCACACCCCTTCTGGCGCGCACATGCTTCTTTTGGTGTGTGTTGTTTTTTTTGGGGGGGGGGGGCATTTTCCATCTTGCCCTGGGCTCCGAAAACCCTAGTTATGCCTCTGATTGGTAGTAAATGGAGTCCACAGAGATCCAATCTGGACTGTGAGACCTATTTTTAAATAGCGTTCTGTACATCTCATTAACCACTGAAGGAGAAACACCTCACCGACTTACTGCAGAACATGTTA
Source organism: Pseudophryne corroboree (assembly GCF_028390025.1). NCBI lineage: Eukaryota > Metazoa > Chordata > Amphibia > Anura > Myobatrachidae > Pseudophryne > Pseudophryne corroboree. The sequence goes on from NC_086451.1 coordinate 467,337,668, forward strand.
TGTTGGTTTTCCGCAAAGTTTGTCTAACACGGAGCCTGATGTGCTCCCATATGATCCGTGCGCACCCAGCCCGTCCCTGCTGTTGCATCTTCTGTTTTTCGGCGCTCCCTCCCCGTGTACTTAATGAGCCATTAATGGGTTGCCAATTATGGATGCAAATGAGTGGTTTTACTGAGACAGTCAGAACTGTACCTGAAGGCATAACATGCCACATTAACATGTTACAGTATAAATCATTTTTTATTTAAATAATCGTCTCTCACTTGTTAAGCGATCAGAGATCCTGGAGAATTCTCACAGAAAAAATACAAATTCATATCAAATTGGGCTCAGTTGAAAGTGATTATTCCCAAACAATTCATTAAAGTGCTTGGATGCGTTACATATATTATGTTTCTTATGATGAATTGTAAGCAGATCCTATGAGCACAGATGGTATTTACTATGGCAGAGGAAGGTTAATGACCTCAGGAGTTGGTTGCATTAGCGGAATTCCCCGAATGACATTGACCTGCATTATGCTCTTATATACACTGTAAATATGCAGATAGTCATTACCAGAGATTCAGTTGTGCACTGGCTCGGTGGGAATTCATTCAGGCCATTCTGTATGGTAATGGTGCCATTTCGGATTTGTATGCATGCGTCTTACTATATACACGTATAATATATATATATATATATATATATACATACATATATATATATATATATATATGCAGTATATATATATATATATATATATATATATATAAAAGAGAAACAATGGACGGTGCAATGGTGAGTGTAAAATCACAAGTAGTTTACTGACAAAGTATTCACTCACATACATTCAAGATAAAAGGTAACCAGCGCAATGCAGACAAACGGTGGAGCCTCCGGATAGCCCACACCGATGAACACCGTTGCTCCCTGGATACCAACAGCCGCTGTGATCTTTCAGCGGCACGGACTCCAATCGGACCTCACACGCCGGAACTCCGGTCACTGGATACACGTCACAGGTCCTGCTAACCACGCCCAACGTGTTTTGTCCCATGACGAAACGCGTTGGCGTGGTTAGCAGGACAGTGTTACATCTGCCCACACACCTGCAGTGCAACATGGTTTTGCCCATTAGAGAAAGATTTTGCTGCTGCGATCAGGTCTGAATTAGGCCCAGCATGTGTATAAATATATTATCCACAAAGCCCCATCAAACAGTGTCTAAGAAAATCTATCAAAGCCTGTCTATAGAGCTCTACCAAAGACTGGTAATAAAGCTCTGTCAAAGCCTTTTTTATAGAGCTCTATTAAAGTCTGTCTATACAGCTCTATCTTTGTGTGTATAAAGCTCTATTAAAGTACAGTAGCTAGATTGTGCTGTGCAGCATCTCCAAATTACAGTAACAGGGGACACAAACCGGGGAGAACCCCGCGATTGGCTATACAGCACAGGGTGATTACTGGATAGTCCAATAGGGGACCACCTCTTACATTAGGAACCAATCATATAAAAAAAGGTATCCGGACTCTGGGTCGACACCACTTAGGTCGACACCCGTTAGGTCAACACCCATTGGTCGACAGTGAATAGGTCGACACTAGAAATAGGTCGACATGCAAAAAGGTCGACGTGAGTTTTTAAAAAAAAAAAAATCTATTTTTGAACTTTTTCATACTTTACGATCCACATGGACTACGATTGGGAACAGTAACCTTTCCGGGGGACGCGGTGCACTAATTGGGGTTCCCGGTCACTTTATGAAGAAAACGACACCAAGAAAACATGAAAAACTCCTGTCTACTATTTTTCATGTTGACTTTGTTCATGTCAACCTAATGGCCGTGTCGACCTATTTTTAGTGTCGACCTAGCCACCATCGACCAATAGGTGTCAACCTAATGGGTGTTGACCTAGACACTGTCGACCCTGAGTCCCATACCCTAAAAAAAATGCTAATTTGTTTATATTACATGTATTTATTTTTTCCTGGAGAAATGTAATGTACATAAGTTTCTGATTGATGCTTTTTATAACTATTTATACCCACTATTTGTTTTCTCTGGTCCTATAGAGAGAAGCGGGACTTGAAATGCCTTCTGTGTATGACCACAGAGGCTACTGCTGTCATCATTGCCGACGCGGACAGAGATATTGCCAGCGAGTCTGTGAGCCCATGCTGGGTTATTATCCTTACCCTTACTGCTACGGTTCAGGGCGTGTGCACTGCAGGATAATTATGCCTTGCAACTGGTGGATTGCTCGGATGTTGGGGAGGGTGTAAAATGCGACAGATAAATATCATTATACATCAGCTTTAAAAAATAAATAGAGAGCATCCGTCTGGTGTTCTCATATCTCTTACTGCGACAACTGCCAGCGACCTCAAGTGCTCAACGGCTACTCTAGTCAGTGAGATCTCATGGGCAGAGCTGAGGACTTCTAAATCAAAGTATTCACCACTAATGGTTAACCCCCCCCAAAACTGAAAAGTTACTTTTGGTCAGCGTTCAATAAGTCATGCTATAGTGCAGAATTCTACTTGGGGTCCAGCGTCACTCACAATCCAGGGGTCCACTGAAGTCTTCCTAGGTCCACTCAAAGGACAGCTTTCCGTTACTAGATCAAGCTCCTATAAAACACAAAGGGCCAGATGTACTAAGTCTTGGACAGAGATAAAGTTCCAGTCAACCAGCTCCAAACTCATTTTTCAAACACTTTATCCTTATCCAAGGCTTAATACATCTACCCCAACGTGAAGTTGTTGATACCTTTCCCCCATGCACTTCTCAGTCCCATAAATGGGAAGTTTATGGAGTAGGGACATCAAAAACACTGCTGTCCATTTGATACAGGGAATCAGTAGTAGGAGAGGAAAACCTCACTGGACATTTGGAGCACTTGGACAACCAAGGCTTGAAGGAACCCTAGACCCCAGGTAAGTATAATTCTGCATTATACCATTATTTAAGGAACTCGGCTAAAACCTACACTGTTATTCCTTGGTGGAAGTCTTCTTTTGCGGAATGGAACCAGGTCGTGTTAATTTGGGGGTGGAGCTTGCATTTCAGAAGCTCCACCATATGCAGATATAAGCCATACGAAACAGTTAATTTAATGTGAAAGACACCAGGTCACATATCCTTACTATGCTGATGACATTTGTAGCCAAGTGACAAAACAAGGAAACAGGTAGTTCGGATTTTAAATATGTAAACTTTAAAAGAAAATAACTTCCACACACTATTTTTGCATGTATATTGCCAGTAATAATCACTATATAAAAGTCTATATATGTACTCTATACTCAATGGGTTTTTTTTATCTGAAAGGCATCATAGTATATTTTCTGCATAGTCAAAAAATCAATATTGGGCCATGACTTTTTTTTTCAGGCAATGTTCAAATCTTCGGACAGGACCAGTGGTATATCTTTGCTGTATCTGTACAACAGTAGCACCGTTCGCAACGCAGCTGCTGTTTTTTGCATAGCACAGTTTTTGTTTTTTTATGGTATCAGCATATATTGTTGCACAAATGTGCCTTTACCTAATGCTTCATTGGTGGGTCGTACACGTGGACATGTGACATGCGTTAAGATTAGAAAATGCACTCTGACATCGGAGATCAAAATACTTTCTTTATACTCAACAAAATACCCGTCCTCCCCATTCTTGTGCATACTTCCCAACATACCTCCTGGACTTCCCTCTTAATATATGGTTGGCGTCACCTGTGTTGAACTATTAATTCATAAGAAAGGTATTTCAACACAGAAGAGGCAGGGATGCTGTCTCTACTCTGGCCGAGAAGCTCCATTGGTAGGTCATGAAACCTGATACTTCTGTGTCTCTGCCTGCACTGCATACTGTACTTTTTGCATTCTGGCTGTCTGGTTCTGCCGCTGCACAAGAGGGAGAGCTAGTGATTTCAGTGTGCTCCAGCCGGGAGGCCCACTGACAGAAGAGGGCCTGGGGTACAGTATTTCCTGTGCAACTCCCCCTCCCCCTTTAATCTGGTTATGTGTCAATGTCAACGTTGTCTGAATTGCCCATGATTGCTAACGTTTAGAACTAAATAACAGGGTCCTAGCGCACTGTGCTGCAGAGAACTTTAAGAACACGCCCCCTGCTACTATTGTCAAATTTATCAACCTCCAAAATCCAAACCATTCCGGCTTTTTGCCCCAGTAGCTAACGCCATCATCAAATGGTGTTAGCAAATCGTAAGATATGGGCCAACAGTATTTACCAGAGAGAGATCCTCTCCATCAGCCCATACTAGAGTCGATGCAGCCCAACGCCTACACGCATGTATTTGGCTTGCGGGCTCCATACCCAGGAGCAGGGCTGCCATCAGGGGGGGGACTGCAGGGACTGGAGTCCTGCGCCCTTACAGGGATATTTGGAGAGCTGAACCAGGCTGTGCAACAACAGCGGGCTGACACGCAGGGAGGACATCTTAAAACAAGCCTTCCATATGCATTAGCTCTCTGGGAATCATTCCTGTATGTCCACAACGATCCATCTATATGTAACGTCATGGTGTGTGACATCACATAGGAGTGGAGCAATGTGGTGGAATCTTTTTTCAGGGGGGGGGGGGGGGGGGGCCTGTTATTTTGTCACTCCCGAGCCCCACAATTTGTGATGGCAGCTCTGCCCAGGAGCAAGGTGACGGAAAAGGGGGAGCTCTTTATCAGAGACCCTGTCCTGGTAAAATGTATTATAGAAGTTATTCATTTTCACTTTTGCCAAAATCCTCTCATCACAACTGCATTAAACTTGCGTTGTGCGACAGGAGATATTGGGGTGTATGTACCAAGCCTTGGAGAGAGATAAAGTGGACAAAGATGAAGTACCAACCAACCAGCTCCTGTCATTTTTGAAACACAACCTGTAACATGGCAGTGAGGAGCTGATTGGCTGATAAATTCTCTCCCTCCACATTATCTCTCTCTAAAGCTTAGTACATAGGTGGTCATTCCGAGTTGTTCGCTCGCTAGCAGTTTTTAGCAGCCGTGCAAACGCTATGCCGCCTCCCACTGGGAGTGTATTTTAGCTTAGCAGAAGTGAGAACGAAAGGATCGCAGAGCGGCGGCAAAGTTTTTTTGTGCAGTTTCAGAGTAGCTCAAAACCTACTCAGCGCTTGCGATCACTTCATACTATTCAGTTCCTGTTTTGACGTCACAAACACTCCCTGCGTACGCCCAGCCACGCCTGCATTTTCCCTGGCACGCCTGCGTTTTTCTAAGCACTCCCTGAAAACGGTCAGTTGACACCCAGAAACGCCCTCTTCCTGTCAATCACTCTGCGGCCAGCAGTGCGACTGAAAAGCTTCGCTAGACATTGTGTGAAACTACATCGTTCGTTGCAATTGTACGACGTGCGTGCGCATTGCGCCGCATGCGCAGAACTGCCATTTTTTGCCTCATCGCTGCACAGCGAATGAAAGCAGCTAGCGATCAACTCGGAATGACCCCCATAGTCCCTACAAACAAGCTTGAAGAGGTGGCTCTCCTTATACGACGAGCAGGCTGTAAATATCGTGCATTCACTGCAGGAGCTCATTTTGCGCGGCTAGGAAATGATCAGACATTCTCCGTTAAATACAGACATCATTGATTCAAGCTTCATTCATCACGGGGTCAGGAGCGGAGCTTACGTGAGGCCCAGCTAAAAACACCCTTGAGTCTCTTTACGAGTTTATTTCTATGCATCGTTTAATATAAAGTTATCCAGAAGATTTCTTGTCAAATCTAAATGTATTTGTCTGTCTGCAAAGCACTTAATGCCGGTTTCTCATCAGACGTTTAAGCTGAAAGGGCTCCCGACGCGATGCAATGTTATGTGCACAGCCATCATCTGAATTGATGCAAGAAAGAGCTGGTATTTTCCAATACTTATGCTAGATGTGAGTTTATGATTTTCATCTGACGTTGAAACAATGAAAACATTAAGGCGAGTGTTACCTGGTCTCAAAGGACTGTGAGCAAATTGTAAAGAACAGACTCCTGGGAAATGAAAGATGGCAGCATGGTAAACGGCGCCCTGTAAATGGTCTCAATTTGCACACCTAGCTATGAATCCTTATTCTGCGTAAATGTGACACTTTTTGGTCGGTCACACGAGGCATGAATACCGCAAAGCAAAACAATAGTAATGCAAGGGAGACAAATACATTTATTATGTTTGCATGCAGGGTAAATACTGGCTGCTTTTGCATGTAGCCCAGAAATGCAGCTTTAGTTTTACATGCCCCTCCTAAATCTTTTTCTCTCTGCACATTTTACATCTGCATACCTTCCAATTGTCTTAAAGACTGGAATGCACCGTCTCAAGATGGTGATGAGTCATCTTATATTAGTAATTAATGCTAATTAGGTAACACGGCACCTGGTATTTTTCTATCCATGTCATGCTGCTCAGGAACTAATACACAAGGGTAGCTGACTGGTAAAAGGACAGTGAATTAATATAACTGGAAATCGGACCTTCTGTGGAAAAAGTTGACCAATAACGAATACAATGTGTCAGAGATTATTTATTGTGCAGCATATCCCAACATTAATTACGGAGGACACTTTGAGTGGGTCATCCGTGTGTAGCAGATATTAACCACTTTTCCTAACCTGATACTTCACTTAACTACAGTTAATTTTGCTGGTTTTAACTTCTCCTTTGAGATAATAAAAAGACAAATAAATGTTGTAAGTTATAAATTGCTTCTGCACCACACATGACAACTCTTTGTCTCCCTGTTCTTATAATGTCATTTATCTAGCACAGTTCATAAAATGAGTTAGAAACTGACTAGTTGCTATGGGAACTTCTCCCATGCCTAGGAACCAGGCAGACTCACCAAAGTAAGGGCTGTTTGGAGGCAAGGTCTCACTATGGGCAACTTCTCCCAAGCCTAGGAACAGAACAGACTCAGCAAATTAAGGACTGTTTGAAGGCAAGGTCTCACTATGGGCAACTTCTCCCAAGCCTAGGAACAGAACAGACTCACCAAAGTAAGGACTATTTGGAGGCAAGGGGGTAAACTTACTAAGATGGGAGTTCTATTTAAGATGGGATGTTGCCCATAGCAACCAATCAGATTCTACTTCTCATTTATCTAGCACCTTCTAGAAGATAATACCTGGAATCTGATTGGTTGCTATGGGCAACATCCCATCTTAAATAGAACTCCCATCTTAGTAAATTGACCCCAAGGTCTCAATATGGGCAACTTCTCCCAAATCTATGAACCGGGCAGACTCACAAAATTAAGGACTGTTTGAAGGCAAGGTCTCATTATGGGCAACTTCTCGCAAGTCTAGGAACCGGGCAGTCTTATCAAATTAAGGACTATTTGAAGGCAAGGTCTCATTATGGGCAACTTCTCGCAAGTCTAGGAACCGGGCAGTCTTATCAAATTAAGGACTGTTGGGAGGCATGGTCTCACTGAGCTCCAACCAGCCTTGATTTATGACTATTTGGCTGCATACATACACAGTCTGAGGTTTTATTAGAGGAAGATTCAACAAACCTTCTAAACAGGACAAACTGATATGTTTTTCTTCATAGCAACCAAATTCAAATGCTTATTTATCTAGTACAGTGCATTACATAAAATGATAGCTAGACTCTTATTGGGTGTTGCAAGCAACTTCTACGCTTGTTCTTTTTTGAAGGACTGATGAATCCGCCTTAGTGCTATATCACATCAGTCCTTTTTCCTGACTCATGTATGGTAAAATAGGACCAGAACCACAATGACAATTATAAGATTATAGTTTTCATATTTGGCAACCTTAAGGTAATTTATCCCTGATTTTAGTCTATGTACTTCTTATACCTGTAAGTGCTACTAGTATTACTTTTTACTTATATAATATGTCAGTAAAATGTAACGCTTATCAGTCATTTTTTTGTAAATTCTCAGTATATAAACAATATTTTCAAAACTTTGCAAAGCTAGTGAAGAGAACTAGACGTGATATGAATCTAACATTTACCTAAGATGTTCTTTTTATATTTCTTCATCTCTGTGCTTCCATTATTACCAGCAACACTAGCAATATACGGCACGGCGGCACGTCTGATCACCCAGCAATACTGTAACATTATTTTTATACTTGGGACTTCATTGTAATGTAAAATAATAATTAAAAAATGCAATGGAAGATACTGCAGCTATAATGACAGTACTGATAAGTATACTCCTCATTTGATGTCATATTTAATAATAAAGTTATTTTTGTTTTCATGAAATGTTTCCTGCGTCACTCATTCAGCCTGGGAAATGTATTGGAAATCTTCCCATGCACACATACAGTAAGTGTGAGCTTTTGCTTTGTCATTGGGGCTCTTACCGAATACCGTACAACTGTTCTGTAAGTACTGTATACTGATACTAACCTCCTACCCCCCTAACCCTCACCCCCGCACAGCCTGACCTTAACCCCCACCCCATTCCCCCACAGCTTAAGTCTAAGCATCCCCCCGCAGGCTTAACCTAACCTCCCCCCTCAGCCTGACCCTAATCCAACTCAAAATACTTACGATCAGGATTCCGGCGTTGGCATCTCTCTTAAGCTTTGAATATTTAAAACTATTCTAGATTTCCTACTAGAAGAAGGAGCAGGGTCCTCCTAAAGCACAGGGCAGTGATGTGACGCTCCTGTCAGATGTTTCTTTTCGCCTCTATTTGACATAACGTCCACAAACACAGTGTGTTTCTACGTGTGATCAACATCTTGCTAGGATCATCATTATCAGTACTCATTTGTAAGGAATGACAATCTAGATATTCTGGCACCTGGGTGGCAACTATCATACCAGGTGGGCTCAGTAATAGAGGAGTGACCAGTCCATACTGTCCGTTAGGGACAATGTTAAAAGTCAGCATGCCTCATGCATGCCAGGCACATTCACTTAACTTGATTGTATAAAAACCACAGGGCGGACTTACCCCCTCTAGTATTGTGTATTGGAAGGAACCAGATAAAAAAGATAGCCTGCAAGATGGCCTGTGTGTATATCTTCTGTGATATCAAGAATTGTACTGCTGTTGAACAACCCTACGAGCAGTATATGCTGCTATATAATATCATTGTATATATCCCTCCCCTAGGGAGCAGTATACACTTTAATATGATACCATAGTATATATCCCAGCCCTAGGGATCAGTATAAACAGTAATATGATATCACGATATATATCCCTCCCCTAGGGAGCACTATATGTTGTAATATGATATTATGGTAAATATCCCTCCCCTAGGGAGCGATACTCATTGTAATATGATATCATGATGTACATCCCTCCCCTAGGGAGCAGTATTCATTATAATATGATATCATGGTGTACATCCCTCCCCTAGGGAGCGGTATTCATTGTAATATGATATCATGGTGTACATCCCTCCCCTAGGGAGTGGTATTTATTGTAATATGATATCATGGTGTACATCCCTCCCCTAGGGAGTGGTATTTATTGTAATATGATATCATGGTGTACATCCCTCCCCTAGGGAGCAGTATTTATTGTAATATGATATCATGATGTACATCCCTTCCCTAGAAAGCAGTATTTATTGTAATATGATATCATGGTGTACATCCCTCCCTAGGGAGTATTCATTGTAATATGATATCATGATGTACATCTCTTCCCTAGGGAGCAGTATTTATTGTAATATGATATCATGGTGTACATCCCTCCCTAGGGAGTATTCATTGTAATATGATATCATGGTGTACATCCCTTCCCTAGGGAGCAGTATTCATTGTAATATGATATCATGATGTACATCCCTCCCCTAGGACGCAGTATTCACTGTAATATGATATCATGGTGTACATCCCTCCCCTAGGAGGGAACAGTATTCATTGTAATATGATATCATGGTGACAATCCCTTTCCTAGGGAACAGTATTTATTGTAATATGATATCATGGTGTACATACCTCCCCTAGGGAGCAGTATTTATTGTAATATGATATAATGGCATACATCCCTCCCCTAGGAAGTAGTATTCAATGTAATATGATATCATGGTGTACATCCCTCCTCTAAGGAGCAGTATACACTGTAATATGATAGCATGGTATATATCCCTCCCCCGAGGAGCAGTATACTGTACTATGTAATCTATCACAGTATATATCACTTTCCTAAGGAGCAGTTTACAACTAGGCTGTTAGCAGTAAAAGTCAAGTAATAAATAAAAACTTAGAAATGTAAATTAATTAAAAGAAAAAAGAAAACAAAATTATAATGAGTCTCACTTATTTGGATTCTTGCAGGAGACACTGTAGGTCAATTTAGTGTGATGTCTGTCCGCACACATTACCATCTATTACAGTAGTCAAACATTGCTGATTTTCTGGCACACCCCTATAACGGGTGGTATTCATGTGACCGCCGGTCAGCTGACCGACAGTCACATGACCTCCTCCCCGAGCCCGACGGCTCACTATCCCGATGGTCGGCATGCTGACCAACAGGGACTATTTCCACTCGTGGGTGTCCACGACACCAATAGAGTGGGAATAGAACCCGTGGCGACCGCAGGTCGCCACCGAGCCCGCAGCATGGCGAGCGCAGCGAGCCCGCAAGGGGCTTGCTGCACTCGCCCCTCCCAGCCGGGATCCCAGCGTCGGTATGCTGCCGGGATCCCGGCGTCGGTAAGCTGACCGGCGGTCAGGAGACCACCGGTCACCAGTACTACACCCCCTATAACAACCACCCATGTGACACACATAATGACAGGCCTCAGATTGGCTTAACTGCCCCAAACATACTACTACCAGGATCCCCATGCCCACCTCCCCTTCTCTGGTCCTCCAGAAGCATCTTAACTCTCTCTCACTCAAAGGCCATGCCAGCAACAGGCTCAGGAACTGCAGAAATGCTACTGATGGTCCTGTGCTCTGGTGGTTTATAGCTGCCAACCATCCATATGATGTCATAGTGGGTCACCTGCACCTGACCATAGTGACATCACAAGCTGTCATATTTTTCTGCAGCTATGGGGGGAGGAGCTGTCATTGCAGCAGCATTGTTTCACCAAGTAACAGTAACTGTATCAACTCCAAAAGTCTGAGTGAAGTGAATAGGAGTGAGCGGTGATATGAGGACTCTATCAAACTCAGTTTATGTCTCCTGAAAAGTACAGCTCGCAATCTTATAGATTAGTAACAACATTAATATATTCTTTTTTTGTCAACAGAATATAGCACAAAATCTAATAATCATGGCAGGATTAAGGGAGGGGCATTCTGGTGCCCCAACACGCAAGGGGCCCCCACACATTGCATACCTCACAGCTGTCTCAGTGTCCCACCCACGGGCTGCAGCTTACTTGGAAACAGCAGTGATGTACTAATATGGTACAGGTATGGTAATGCAGCAGGAGGTCCCTGGTATAGGTAGACGCCTCCTGCATCCATTTGTGATCCAGTGCTATGTCCTAGGATGCAGCATCGGATCATGGACCCTATTCAGCATGAATTGCAAAACTGAGAAAATGCATGCACAGTTTGCGCATCGTGCGTGCGCACTCGCGGTTTTGAAATTATTTCTGCAAACGCATTGTGCTTTGACGCAATCATATTTTGATTGACAGGAAACCAGCGTTTAGGGGAGGAAGCATGGTGTTTTGTGGGTGTGTTTGTAAAAACGCAGGCGTGACAAGGCGTTTTTCGGGTGGGTCTCTGACATCAGCGATGACCACTTCCATCCTCTTGCATATGCTGAATTGTGGATGACCTTACCTGGCACAGATGGAAAAATGATTAGATGTTCCAGTATTTGCGTATTGTTATGCGATCACAACACACATTGTGATGCAGTCGCAATTTCTGCAATGGTCATTTTTTCTTTATTTCTGGGTGGCAACGATTTGATCGCAGCAGCTGCTTTTTTAGCAAGTTTTAAGATCCATGTTGAATGAGGTCCCATATGCAATACCATCGGCCAGCTGTGTGACTCATTGGGTCATGCGAGCCGGCCTCGACACTAGAGATGAGCGGGTTCGGTTTCTTTGAATCCGAACCCGCACGAACTTCACTTTTTTTTCCACGGGTCCGAGCGACTCGGATCTTCCCGCCTTGCTCGGTTAACCCGAGCGCGCCCGAACGTCATCATGACGCTGTCGGATTCTCGCGAGGCTCGGATTCTATCGCGAGACTCGGATTCTATATAAGGAGCCGCGCGTCGCCGCCATTTTCACTCGTGCATTGAGATTGATAGGGAGAGGACGTGTCTGGCGTCCTCTCCATTAGAATAGAGATAGATAGATTAGATAGAGAGAGATTGTGCAGAGTCGCAGACAGAGTTAGTTTACCACAGTCAGTGACCAGTGCAGTTGCTAGTTAACTTTTATTTAATATAATATATCCGTTAACTTCTCTCTGCTATATCCGTTCTCTGCCTGAAAAAAAAAACGATACACAGCACAGTCAGTCACACAGTGTGACTCAGTCTGTGTGCACTCAGCTCAGCCCAGTGTGCTGCACAGTCATCAATGTATAAATTAAAAGCTTATAATTAATTGTGGGGGAGACTGGGGAGCACTGCAGGTTGTTAGCAGGAGCCAGGAGTACAATTATATTAATTAACAGTGCACACTTTTGCTGCAGGAGTGGTGACCAGTGCCTGACCACCAGTATAGTATTGTTGTATACTACTAATATCTCTTTAAATATCAACCAGTCTATATTAGCAGCAGACACAGTACAGTGCGGTAGTTCACGGCTGTGGCTACCTCTGTGTCGGCACACGGCAGGCAGTCCGTCCGACCAGAATTGTATTATTTATTATTATATACCTACCACCTAACCGTGGTTTTTTTTTCATTCTTTATACCGTCATAGTGTCATCCTAATTGTTACGAGTATACTACTATCTCTTTATCAACCAGTGTACAGTGCGGTAGTTCACGGCTGTGGCTACCTCTGTGTCGGCACACGGCAGGCAGTCCGTCCGACCAGAATTGTATTATTTATTATTATATACCTACCACCTAACCGTGGTTTTTTTTTCATTCTTTATACCGTCATAGTGTCATCCTAATTGTTACGAGTATACTACTATCTCTTTATCAACCAGTGTACAGTGCGGTAGTTCACGGCTGTGGCTACCTCTGTGTCGGCACACGGCAGGCAGTCCGTCCGACCAGAATTGTATTATTTATTATTATATACCTACCACCTAACCGTGGTTTTTTTTTCATTCTTTATACCGTCATAGTGTCATCCTAATTGTTACGAGTATACTACTATCTCTTTATCAACCAGTGTACAGTGCGGTAGTTCACGGCTGTGGCTACCTCTGTGTCGGCAGTCGGCAGGCAGTCCGTCCATCCATAATTGTATTATTATTATAATATATACCACCTAACCGTGGTTTTTTTTTCATTCTTTATACCGTCGTCATAGTGTCATACTAGTTGTTACGAGTATACTACTATCTCTTTATCAACCAGTGTACAGTGCGGTAGTTCACGGCTGTGGCTACCTCTGTGTCGGCAGTCGGCAGGCAGTCCGTCCATCCATAATTGTATTATTATTATAATATATACCACCTAACCGTGGTTTTTTTTTCATTCTTTATACCGTCGTCATAGTGTCATACTAGTTGTTACGAGTATACTACTATCTCTTTATCAACCAGTGTACAGTGCGGTAGTTCACGGCTGTGGCTACCTCTGTGTCGGCAGTCGGCAGGCAGTCCGTCCATCCATAATTGTATTATTATTATAATATATACCACCTAACCGTGGTTTTTTTTTCATTCTTTATACCGTCGTCATAGTGTCATACTAGTTGTTACGAGTATACTACTATCTCTTTATCAACCAGTGTACAGTGCGGTAGTTCACGGCTGTGGCTACCTCTGTGTCGGCAGTCGGCAGGCAGTCCGTCCATCCATAATTGTATTATTATTATAATATATACCACCTAACCGTGGTTTTTTTTTCATTCTTTATACCGTCGTCATAGTGTCATACTAGTTGTTACGAGTATACTACTATCTCTTTATCAACCAGTGTACAGTGCGGTAGTTCACGGCTGTGGCTACCTCTGTGTCGGCAGTCGGCAGGCAGTCCGTCCATCCATAATTGTATTATTATTATAATATATACCACCTAACCGTGGTTTTTTTTTCATTCTTTATACCGTCGTCATAGTGTCATACTAGTTGTTACGAGTATACTACTATCTCTTTATCAACCAGTGTACAGTGCGGTAGTTCACGGCTGTGGCTACCTCTGTGTCGGCAGTCGGCAGGCAGTCCGTCCATCCATAATTGTATTATTATTATAATGTATACCACCTAACCGTGGTTTTTTTATACCACCTAACCGTGGCAGTCCGTCCATAATTGTATACTAGTATCCAATCCATCCATCTCCATTGTTTACCTGAGGTGCCTTTTAGTTCTGCCTATAAAATATGGAGAACAAAAAAGTTGAGGTTCCAAAATTAGGGAAAGATCAAGATCGACTTCCACCTCGTGCTGAAGCTGCTGCCACTAGTCATGGCCGAGACGATGAAATGCCAGCAACGTCGTCTGCCAAGGCCGATGCCCAATGTCATAGTACAGAGCATGTCAAATCCAAAACACCAAATATCAGAAAAAAAAGGACTCCAAAACCTAAAATAAAATTGTCGGAGGAGAAGCGTAAACTTGCCAATATGCCATTTACCACACGGAGTGGCAAGGAACGGCTGAGGCCCTGGCCTATGTTCATGGCTAGTGGTTCAGCTTCACATGAGGATGGAAGCACTCAGCCTCTCGCTAGAAAACTGAAAAGACTCAAGCTGGCAAAAGCACCGCAAAGAACTGTGCGTTCTTTGAAATCCCAAATCCACAAGGAGAGTCCAATTGTGTCGTTTGCGATGCCTGACCTTCCCAACACTGGACGTGAAGAGCATGCGCCTTCCACTATTTGCATGCCCCCTGCAAGTGCTGGAAGGAGCACCCGCAGTCCAGTTCCTGATAGTCAGATTGAAGATGTCAGTGTTGAAGTACACCAGGATGAGGAGGATATGGGTGTTGCTGGCGCTGGGGAGGAAATTGACCAGGAGGATTCTGATGGTGAGGTGGTTTGTTTAAGTCAGGCACCCGGGGAGACACCTGTTGTCCGTGGGAGGAATATGGCCGTTGACATGCCAGGTGAAAATACCAAAAAAATCAGCTCTTCGGTGTGGAGGTATTTCACCAGAAATGCGGACAACAGGTGTCAAGCCGTGTGTTCCCTTTGTCAAGCTGTAATAAGTAGGGGTAAGGACGTTAACCACCTCGGAACATCCTCCCTTATACGTCACCTGCAGCGCATTCATAATAAGTCAGTGACAAGTTCAAAAACTTTGGGTGACAGCGGAAGCAGTCCACTGACCAGTAAATCCCTTCCTTTTGTAACCAAGCTCACGCAAACCACCCCACCAACTCCCTCAGTGTCAATTTCCTCCTTCCCCAGGAATGCCAATAGTCCTGCAGGCCATGTCACTGGCAAGTCTGACGAGTCCTCTCCTGCCTGGGATTCCTCCGATGCATCCTTGCGTGTAACGCCTACTGCTGCTGGCGCTGCTGTTGTTGCCGCTGGGAGTCGATGGTCATCCCAGAGGGGAAGTCGTAAGCCCACTTGTACTACTTCCAGTAAGCAATTGACTGTTCAACAGTCCTTTGCGAGGAAGATGAAATATCACAGCAGTCATCCTACTGCAAAGCGGATAACTGAGTCCTTGACAACTATGTTGGTGTTAGACGTGCGTCCGGTATCCGCCGTTAGTTCACAGGGAACTAGACAATTTATTGAGGCAGTGTGCCCCCGTTACCAAATACCATCTAGGTTCCACTTCTCTAGGCAGGCGATACCGAGAATGTACACGGACGTCAGAAAAAGACTCACCAGTGTCCTAAAAAATGCAGTTGTACCCAATGTCCACTTAACCACGGACATGTGGACAAGTGGAGCAGGGCAGGGTCAGGACTATATGACTGTGACAGCCCACTGGGTAGATGTATGGACTCCCGCCGCAAGAACAGCAGCGGCGGCACCAGTAGCAGCATCTCGCAAACGCCAACTCTTTCCTAGGCAGGCTACGCTTTGTATCACCGCTTTCCAGAATACGCACACAGCTGAAAACCTCTTACGGCAACTGAGGAAGATCATCGCGGAATGGCTTACCCCAATTGGACTCTCCTGTGGATTTGTGGCATCGGACAACGCCAGCAATATTGTGTGTGCATTAAATATGGGCAAATTCCAGCACGTCCCATGTTTTGCACATACCTTGAATTTGGTGGTGCAGAATTTTTTAAAAAACGACAGGGGCGTGCAAGAGATGCTGTCGGTGGCCAGAAAAATTGCGGGACACTTTCGGCGTACAGGCACCACGTACAGAAGACTGGAGCACCACCAAAAACTACTGAACCTGCCCTGCCATCATCTGAAGCAAGAAGTGGTAACGAGGTGGAATTCAACCCTCTATATGCTTCAGAGGTTGGAGGAGCAGCAAAAGGCCATTCAAGCCTATACAATTGAGCACGATATAGGAGATGGAATGCACCTGTCTCAAGTGCAGTGGAGAATGATTTCAACGTTGTGCAAGGTTCTGATGCCCTTTGAACTTGCCACACGTGAAGTCAGTTCAGACACTGCCAGCCTGAGTCAGGTCATTCCCCTCATCAGGCTTTTGCAGAAGAAGCTGGAGGCATTGAAGAAGGAGCTAACACGGAGCGATTCCGCTAGGCATGTGGGACTTGTGGATGCAGCCCTTAATTCGCTTAACAAGGATTCACGGGTGGTCAATCTGTTGAAATCAGAGCACTACATTTTGGCCACCGTGCTCGATCCTAGATTTAAAGCCTACCTTGGATCTCTCTTTCCGGCAGACACAGGTCTGCTGGGGTTGAAAGACCTGCTGGTGACAAAATTGTCAAGTCAAGCGGAACGCGACCTGTCAACATCTCCTCCTTCACATTCTCCCGCAACTGGGGGTGCGAGGAAAAGGCTCAGAATTCCGAGCCCACCCGCTGGCGGTGATGCAGGGCAGTCTGGAGCGACTGCTGATGCTGACATCTGGTCCGGACTGAAGGACCTGACAACGATTACGGACATGTCGTCTACTGTCACTGCATATGATTCTCTCAACATTGATAGAATGGTGGAGGATTATATGAGTGACCGCATCCAAGTAGGCACGTCACACAGTCCGTACTTATACTGGCAGGAAAAAGAGGCAATTTGGAGGCCCTTGCACAAACTGGCTTTATTCTACCTAAGTTGCCCTCCCACAAGTGTGTACTCCGAAAGAGTGTTTAGTGCCGCCGCTCACCTTGTCAGCAATCGGCGTACGAGGTTACATCCAGAAAATGTGGAGAAGATGATGTTCATTAAAATGAATTATAATCAATTCCTCCGCGGAGACATTGACCAGCAGCAATTGCCTCCACAAAGTACACAGGGAGCTGAGATGGTGGATTCCAGTGGGGACGAATTGATAATCTGTGAGGAGGGGGATGTACACGGTGATATATCGGAGGGTGAAGATGAGGTGGACATCTTGCCTCTGTAGAGCCAGTTTGTGCAAGGAGAGATTAATTGCTTCTTTTTTGGGGGGGGTCCAAACCAACCCGTCATATCAGTCACAGTCGTGTGGCAGACCCTGTCACTGAAATGATGGGTTGGTTAAAGTGTGCATGTCCTGTTTTGTTTATACAACATAAGGGTGGGTGGGAGGGCCCAAGGATAATTCCATCTTGCACCTCTTTTTTCTTTTCTTTTTCTTTGCATCATGTGCTGATTGGGGAGGGTTTTTTGGAAGGGACATCCTGCGTGACACTGCAGTGCCACTCCTAGATGGGCCCGGTGTTTGTGTCGGCCACTAGGGTCGCTAATCTTACTCACACAGCTACCTCATTGCGCCTCTTTTTTTCTTTGCGTCATGTGCTGTTTGGGGAGGGTTTTTTGGAAGGGACATCCTGCGTGACACTGCAGTGCCACTCCTAGATGTGCCCGGTGTTTGTGTCGGCCACTAGGGTCGCTAATCTTACTCACACAGTCAGCTACCTCATTGCGCCTCTTTTTTTCTTTGCGTCATGTGCTGTTTGGGGAGGGTTTTTTGGAAGGGCCATCCTGCGTGACACTGCAGTGCCACTCCTAGATGGGCCCGGTGTTTGTGTCGGCCACTAGGGTCGCTTATCTTACTCACACAGCGACCTCGGTGCAAATTTTAGGACTAAAAATAATATTGTGAGGTGTGATGTGTTCAGAATAGGCTGAAAATGAGTGTAAATTATGTTTTTTGAGGTTAATAATACTTTGGGATCAAAATTACCCCCAAATTCTATGATTTAAGCTGTTTTTTAGGGTTTTTTTAAAAAAACACCCGAATCCAAAACACACCCGAATCCGACAAAAAAAATTCGGTGAGGTTTTGCCAAAACGCGGTCGAACCCAAAACACGGCCGCGGAACCGAACCCAAAACCAAAACACAAAACCCGAAAAATTTCCGGCGCTCATCTCTACTCGACACCTCCTAACAAGAGGCCAGGAAATCTCTGTCGTGGCCTCATCACTCCCATGACACACCTCCCTTTTTGGAAGCGGAGGCCATTGACACCCAAGCAGCTGCAGACTGTCAAGCACTTGACATCTGCGGCTGTTCTGCTTCTGACGACACATGGCCCGTACTGCACATCCATAGTATGGGTCCTATACATGCACAAACATCGGTACTTGGCGACTGTAAAAGCAGGAGCGTCGGGACCTGACTCAGGCGCCGTGTTCCATGCAGGTAGCAGAGGAGGTGAGGCTAAACAGTCAAAGGGGTCTATTTACTAATCCATGGATGTAGAGAAAGTGGACGTAGATAAAGTACCAGCCAATCAGCTTCTAACTGCCATTTTTCAAACACAGCCTGTGACATGGCAGTTAGGAGCTGATTGACTGGTACTTTATCTCCGTCCCCTTTATCTACATCCAAAGCTTAGTAAATAACCCCCTTAATCACTGCTTCCAATTGAACTACCCCTCTGTCCCATCACAAAGCCTTCCGCTTTATTTTGGATCCCTGACCTTCACTCTGTCTTTGAACCTATGTTCTTCATCCTTTATGTAGCAGAACGTCATCAGCCACCAACTTGAGAACCTTCCATGGTACCTTGTAGACTCTAGGGTGCCCATTGCCCCACACCAGCGATGTCTACTGGATCCACTTCGCCGTAAACTACTACAGGTTTCATCAGAATCTACGCACGAGCCATATCTATATACATATGTCTCTCAATGTAAATCTCGCATTATCAATAGAGCAGTGATCTTAGAGACGAGGGATTATACAAGAAGTGATCACCGCTTCCGTAATAGCTGATATTACATTCCATGGACATACGATAAGTTGCGGGCGCACCATTTAATTAGCATTGCACTTAACAAGGTGAAAAATCCCATTTTCCTTGAGAGACACTTGCAGCCACTCTTGGCTTCGTATGCCCCGCTTGTCCGTAAGACCATTGGTTTCTTTCCCAGGTAGGGATGATGATTTAATTATAAAACAGAATGTGCAATAAAATTCTCCTTTTCATCTCATTAGCTCCTTTCCAGTGATATCTCAGCCTCCAGTCTCTATTTTCCAGGATATGCTCCGTCTACGTTCCCTACCTCTAGGCTGCCTTTCAACTTCTCGGTGTGCTAATGAAATCCGGAGTCTCCGACTGAAATGTACCTTTTTATTGTAGTTTACAAATTACTCATATGCAGTGTGTCATCACGTTCTTAATTTAATGTTGTTTACCACATAAAAATTAATGGTTTCTGTAACCATTTGCATGTTGAGTAGTGGTCCATGATATTGGCTATGGAAATGAAATCTTTTCTTGGCAGTGTTGCCTAATAAACAGTTCGGAGCAGTTTATTTCAATTAGCTAGCTGGGAATATAATACCTTCATGTGTTCCATAGGATTCTCAGCTTCAGACGAGTGCCTTGTGCAGAGCAACTTGTGGCAACAGACAAAAGTGTGATCTGTGAAAAGAATAAGGAAACAAGTGTAATATTCCGGATCAGAAATAGGGCAAGCACTGTAGTTACAAGATAATTCACAAAGGAGTTTTACAATGGCATGAATTGCATAAAAAAAATTCTGTGATTTATTTGTTTTTTGTATTATTAAAGGACAAAAGCTGCTATTTGTTTTTCCTTACATTGTTTCTGCAAGTTTCTATTCATTATTTAAAGTTGCCTCAATTGATTTCCATGGCAACCACAGTAACATGACATCACTGACATATGATATAATGAGCTATGGGGGTGATTCCGAGTTGTTCGCTCGTTGCTATACTGCAAATATCCACAGAGCGCATGCGCTTAGTTATTTTACACAAAAGTTTGGCATTTTACTCACGGCATTACAAGGTTTTTTCTTCGTTCTGCTGATCGTAGTGTGATTGGCAGGAAGTGGGTGTTTCTGGGCGGAAACTGGCCGTTTTCTGGGAGTGTGCGAAAAAACGCTGGCGTTTCTGGGAAAAACGCGGGAGTGTCTGAAGAAACGGGGGAGTGTCTGGGCGAACGCTGGGTGTGTTTGTGACATCAAACCAGGAAAGAAACTGACTGAACTGATCGCAGTGTAGGAGTAAGTCTCGAGCTACTCAGAAACTGCTAAGAAATTTCTATGTGCAATTCTGCTAATCTTTCGTTCGCAATTCTGGTAAGCTAAGATACACTCCCAGAGGGCGGCGGCTTAGCGTGTGCAATGCTGCTAAAAGCAGCTAGCGAGCGAACAACTCGGAATGAGGGCCTATATATACTGTAACCAGTGTCGGACTGGGGCATGTAGGGGAATGCAGTGGTAGGGGCCCATGTTTAGGGGTGTGGTAAGTCTGCAGAGGGGGTGTGGCCTGCCACCTCATTGGTCTGACTAACCATTAGAGAGCGCAACGTCTGGGCCCCTTCATAAATATATACAGTAAATTCAGCTGCTGCATGCATGATAATGTCCCAGATTAATAACAGAGTAATAACAGCAATGCACTGTAGAAAATACACCATAGTCCAGTATAAGGTAACATATGTATAATGTATAATTCAAGTGCACAGTCTGGAACCTGATCCTTAGAGCAGGAGGTGGGATCCCAGGCAGTGGGTCCCACCGGTGGTTTCCCCTGTACCCCTGTGGGTCAGTCCAAGCCTGACTGTAACTCCCCTCTTGTCAGCACAAACCTTCTCCTTCCTGTCTGGACTGTACAGGACGGTTGGGCTCTGACTTGGAGGTCAGGTGACCCACACCTCGGGAACAAGCTTGAGTATTGAAACGCAATAATGAAATGTGTGGACTTCACATCATGAGTGGACAGAGGGCAGATGGTCAGCTTTGTCACAGCATAACACATGATCTACGGCTGGTGACCTTCAATTAAGGATTTTTAGGGGATTTGTAAAGGGGTACTAATAAAATTTGGTTCTGGGGCCTGTAACTCTTATACTGGCCCTAAACTGAGAGATTCAATTTACAGATTGAGCCACGATCATCTAGGCTTCTCTGCTGCACCTAGGCACACCATGGTTTATTAGCATAAGACTTTCATCTATTGTTCTCAGCTGCAATACAATACAGAGAGAACAATACATCAGGGGATTAAGTCATTACAGCAGGGGATTAAGTCCAACTGCTCTGGCTCCGTTTATCCTTTTAAAGGCCAAGATAAAGGTGGCTTCATCTGTACCATCAAACATACAAAGCAATTATCTGATAAGGCAATAATCTGTCAGATAATTGGTCTATGTGTCTGATGGTGAGTGTATCCATTGTCACATCCAAACACAATTTTTTATATCTGTCGGCATGCAGAAAGATTTTTCATGCTACACCCTGTGTGCAACTACATCTTTCGTTGTAATAGTACATCGCGCGTGCGCATTGCGCTGCATACGCATGCGCAGAAGTGCCTTGTTTTGCCTCATCGCTGCACATCAAACGAATGCAGCTAGTGATCAACTCGGAATGACCACCTATGTGCTGTGCGGGGGAGAGATGTATGCTGAGCGTTCTGTGCTAGATCGCTCAGCACACATCTCTGGGAAATTGTCCCCATGTGTATTGGCCTTAAATCTGCCTAAATTCACAATGCAATATTTAAATAAACACAAAATGCATCAAATATTGCATGCAAGGACAGAGCTTGCAAGAAAGCGCTGTGTGAAGGGGATTACCACTTTCCCCTCCACGGAGCGACGGGCGGCAGAGCGGCGGGCGGCGGAGCGGCGGGCGGTTTCCAGTCTGGAGGGGCTTGCATCCGAAAGGATTCAAGCCCCTCCAATCCCAGCGGCGTATTTCAAACGGCGCGCCAAGCGCGAGCCAATCAGGGCTCGCGCCTCGGCCGCCAATCAGAGCTCGCCGCGGCGAGCCAATCGGGGCTCGCCGCGTCATAGCTCCGCCCGCTCCCGGCGCCATATAAGAGGCGCTGCGGAGCGGGACCAGTCAGTCGGACGGCGGACGAGGACAGAAGAGGAAGAAGAGCTCCTGCGGAAGAAGACGTCGGCGGAGAAGAAGACATCGGCGGTGCGGAAGAAGACGTCGGCGGTGCGGAGGAAGACGTCGGCGGAGGCACCCAGGAAGACGGAAGACGGCGACCAGCGGCGGATGTCCGGCGGAGAGTGCTGCAGCGTGTGGAGAGCAAAAGAGCTAACGAAGCTCCCCGCTGCAGCCTCTCCCTCCGCGACAGGTAGGCGGCCCTGGGCCACCTCTACCTATATATAATCCTCCCTAAAGCACCAGGGACAGGCACTAGGCCTGCGGGCAGAGTCAGGCCCTGTCGGCCTGTGTGCACGTTAGGCAGGCCTCCGGCCTGTGCCCACTCCAGGCCCCAGGCCTGTGCCCTCCCTCCAGGCCTCAAGCCTGTGCCCTCTCTCCAGGCTCCGGCCTGTGCTCTCTCCAGGCCCCAGGCCTGTGCCCTCCCTCCAGGCCCCAGGCCTGTGCCCTCTCTCCAGGCCCCAGGCCTGTGCCCTCCCTCCAGGCCTCAAGCCTGTGCCCTCACTCCAGGCCCCAGGCCTGTGCCCTCACTCCAGGCCCCAGGCCTGTACCCTCACCCCAGGCCTGTGCCCTCACTCCAGGCCTCAAGCCTGTGCCCTCACCCCAGGCCTGTGCCCTCACTCCAGGCCCCAGGCCTGTGCCCTCACTCCAGGCCCCAGGCCTGTGCCCTCACTCCAGGCCCCAGGCCTGTGCCCCTCCTTCAGGCTCCTGCCTGCGCCCTTCCGGCTGGAAGTGGGCTGTGCAGCAGCTCTCGAGGGGTCAGAGGTTGCTGTTTGAAGCCGACCGGCCCCACGCGGTGTATGACCCAGGGGATTGGAAGTGTGGAGTAACGTTCCCGTCCCACACGTCGCCATCCCCCGGTCATCGGAAGTGGGCCAGTCTGTTCCAGACCCCCGCCCTCCCTTGTGAACCGAAGGCACCGGCTGGTGTCCAACATCCGGAAGGTAGGACTAGTAAATCGGGGTATACTGTTAGGCCGGGGAAGTGTTCCACTGACTTGCCGGGTAGTGCACGTGTTAATTAGTACAGTCTCCGTTGATTGGGGCAGAACCAGTAGCCTCCAGTTGTTTGAGTTAGTTTGTTAGGCAGGCGTAGTTGGCTGTATCGTTGTTAGCCGTAGAGTAGCCTGCAGGTAGGGAGGTTGTTCTTCTTGTCCCAACAGGAGTGGAGAGGTGCGACAATCAAGGTGACCCGCAAGTTGGAAGTGAGTATCACCCTGTGTCTGTCTGTCGGTCATCCCCCCTGTATACCGGTCCGGAGGGTTTGCTCGCGGACGCGAGGACCCCCCTCTCACCACACAACGTGCGAGAGTGCGAGTGTGTGAGAATTGGGTAGCTGAGGCCTATTGGCCAGTGATGACCTTCCGCCCAGCCGGTTAAGGTCGCGGCTACCCCTGACGTGTCCCGTACTCCAGGCGGAGGTCGGGCGTACGTCTCAACCGACATATTCCTCTCTTTCCAGACCCCTGTCGTCCGCGGTGAGGTGGTGTCCGCCCTGAGGAGTGGTCTCGAGAGTGAAGTCTCTGGCGTGCCTGGAAATCGTCTGCGGCGGCGTTGCACAGGTGGGTGGAGTGACGACACCTGCACAGCAGCAGGCGGTACATCCTTGTTAGCCGCTCACACTTGGCGTAGTCGGCAGGATGGACGAAGATCGGTCACTACCCACGGCCGAGAAGCCGTGGACAGATGCGCCGAAACCACGCACTCGGAGAGGCTCGACTGCCAGCTCCACTGATGTGGTGGCGAGGGGAACGGACGACGAGCGACGGAGGTCATCGCGTCGACTCAACGTCGGACCAGCCCTCGCCCACCTACCCCGTTACGACGGTCGCAATATGACCTTAGAGGACTGGAAGGCCCGACTAGAGGCGACATTCCTCATCTTTCGGGTGCCCGACGACCTGCAGGTGCCCCTCGCCCTGAATTCTCTGGAAGGCGAGGCTCGTCGGACGATTCTCTTGCGGCCCGACGATGAACGCGAGGAGCTGGAGGAGATCTATAATATCCTGGGGGATATTTATGGCGACACCTCCTCGGCGGGGACCCTCCGGCAGCGTCTGTTTGGCCGGTTCCAGAGGGAGGATGAGTCCATCCCCCAGTATGCAAACGCGCTCCAAGAGATGATGGGAGAAGTGCGTCGGAAAGACCCCGATGGGTTTGGGGCGCTCACCAACACCAGCCAAATATTGCGGGACCAGTTCGCCATGGGACTCCGGAACGTGCCCCTGAGGCAGGTGATGCTGGATAAGATATCCCAGGATGACACCCTGACCTTCCATCAGGTGGAGATCGACGCCGTAGCCAGGGACCGCAATGCCAATTACGGGCCACACGCCGTTTTTCCCCAGTGGGTACAGCCGATCTCCGCGCCCGTGGCTAGCCGGGAGACCAATCCCTTAGAGACCTGCGTGCAAGACCTGAAAGAGGCCTTCCTTCGGGTGACTAAAGAAATGAGGGAAGAGGTCTCCCAGCTGAGGGAGGAAGTGTACCGGCGTGACCAGCGGGGCACGGAGTCCCGTGAGCGGGACACCAGGCGGCCCCGTGGGCGAGGCGCGGAACCGGACGGCCGTCCGGGAGAGGGCCGGGGCCCTCGTTGTTACCGATGCCATCGGTATGGGCATATTGCGCGGACCTGTACCGAAGCAATCCCGGAGGCACAGTTAAACTGACCTCCCTCGCGGTAACGGGACCACCCGTGGGGGGGAGCGATGGGGAGAGATCAGCCATTAACGAACAGGCTGAATTGGTAGGAGAGTGTCCCGTGGTAGTCAGCCGCCTCGGCGGGAAAGATCAGTCCTGCTTGTTGGATACCGGCTCTCAGGTATCCACCATTTCTGAGGCCTGTTTTCTTGAACATTACGCCCATCTTAAAAGTGAGGTGTCCGAGAGCTTCATTACCCTCACGGCGGCTAATAACCTACCCATTCCCGTGGTGGGGGTGGTGTGGATGGAGATGGTAGTTTGTGGCCGAGAGCTGGGTAGGAAGGGGCTGCTGGTAGTCAGCAGCCCGGGACTGAGCCATGGCCCAGTGATCCTCGGGATGAATGTACTCCGACATCTCGACCAGCTCTTGTTCCAGGAAAATGGGCCACAATATTGGAGGAACCTGGGAGTCCAGCGCCCCGTCCAGCAGGCACTCCAACAAGTGGGACGACGGGGAACCAGGGCCCTAGGGACAATCGAAGAGCACCTGGGCCTTTTGAAGGTCGGTCACCACCAGCGCCTGGAGTTGCCACCTCGCCAGGAAGTCCTGATCCCTCTGGAAGTGCGGACCCATCAGCGCCTAAATGGCATGGAGGTGATGGTCGAGCCCACTGATGTGCTGAGGGTAGGGTCTGGAGTGATGGTGGCACGGACCGTGTCGGTGGTGACCGGTGGAAAGGTCTCCGTCCGCTTTTGCAATCTTACCGACCAGCTTTGCCGAGTCCCGGCTGGGACAGTTATCGCTCAGGTGGTGGCGATTCACGAGAATAGCGTTCAGGGTATGCGTAAACTGTCCCTACGGCCAGAGGCTTCCGAGGCATGGGCGTTATCCGTTCAAGTGGAGGAGCAGGAGGGGCCCTGCCCCGAGTGGAACGGTACCATGATCCGTACACAGATGGACGTGTCGTTGGAAGAGTGCGCGGCCGGGGACGTAGCCAAGCTGGACCAGATGCTCTGGAACCGTCAGAAGGTGTTCTCCCGGCATGAGGAAGATTTTGGGTATACGGAGGACCTGCAGCATGAGATCCGCACCGGAGACGCCCCCCCGGTTC
Source organism: Pseudophryne corroboree (assembly GCF_028390025.1). Taxonomy (NCBI): domain Eukaryota; kingdom Metazoa; phylum Chordata; class Amphibia; order Anura; family Myobatrachidae; genus Pseudophryne; species Pseudophryne corroboree. The sequence goes on from NC_086451.1 coordinate 467,363,934, forward strand.
GGGAGCGGTATCGGCCGATACCGCCCCGGTTGTACCAGGAAGTAAAGAGCATGTTGCGTCAGATGCTGGACAACCACGTGATCCAGGAGAGCAAAAGTCCCTGGGCTGCACCCATAGTCTTAGTCCGGAAGAAGGACGGGACTATCCGGTTCTGTGTGGACTACCGGAAGCTGAACAGTTGCACCGTCCGGGACGCTTACCCTCTCCCTAGGATCGAGGAGTCCCTAGCTGCACTGGGCAATGCGAAGTTTTTTTCGACCCTGGACCTGGCCAGTGGATACTGGCAAGTGCCGGTGGCCCCCCAGGATAGGGAGAAGACCGCATTCGTCACTCCCATGGGGTTGTTCGAATTCTGCCGCATGCCGTTTGGGTTAAACAATGCACCCGCCACATTCCAGCGGATGATGGAACGGTGCTTGGGAGACTTGAACTTTGAAGCCTTGCTGATTTACTTGGACGACATCATTGTGTTCGCCCCGACCTTGGAGGAACACTTTGCTCGACTCGACCTGGTTCTTCAGCGGTTGGAAGCATACGGCCTGAAGCTCAAGCCCCGGAAGTGCCACCTGTTGAAATCCAGCTTGGAGTACCTCGGGCATGTAGTGTCACGTGATGGGGTGTACCCAACCCCCAGCAAAGTGGCGGCCGTCCAGGAATGGAAGGTGCCCACCACCGTCACGGAATTGCGGGCATTTCTGGGCTTGGTGGGGTACTACCGGCGCTTCATCAAGGATTTCGCCCGGATCGCGGAACCCCTACATGCCTTGCTTAGGGGGATTGCGACCACTAAGAAAGCTGCCCTGGAGACTTGGGGAGAAGCGCAGAACCTGGCCTTTGACCAACTGAAAGGAAGTCTCACGGAAGCTCCAGTGTTGGGGTACGCATGGGAGTCTACAGGGGTTGGGCGCGGTCTTGGCTCAGGTCCAGGATGGGCAGGAGCGGGTGATTGCTTACGGCAGTCGTAGCCTGCGAGAGACCGAAAGGAACCCAGACAACTACAGTTCCTTCAAGTTGGAGCTACTGGCAGTGGTGTGGGCCGTGACCGAGAAGTTTGCGGAGTACTTGACCGCCACCCACGTGGATATTTTCACGGATAACAACCCCTTGGCGTACCTGGAGACCGCCAAGTTGGGTGCCTTGGAGCAACGATGGGTGGCCAGGTTGGCCAAGTTCTCCTACAAAATCCGCTATCGACCGGGGAAGAGTAATGCCAACGCAGATGCCCTGTCTCGTTTTCCGGTGGAAACCCCCGAACCTGGTGGGGAAGAAGAGGACTGCGGCGAAGAAATGCCGGATCTCACTCGTGTGCGGCAGGCCACGGCCGGAGAGTTGTACCGACAAAACGCCCAGACTGCCTTGCTTAGGTACACGGAGATGGACTGGGCACAGGAACAGCAGGCTGATGAGGATTTGGACCTCGTTCGACAGTGGGTACAGAGGGGTCATGTGCCATCCCGCCAAGAGCAGGATGGACTGACCGGGTTCTGTAGGAAGGTGGTACGTCGTTGGGACCATTTGCGGGTCTGCGCTGGTACCTTGCGGAGACGCTGCTACTTGGAACAGGAAATGCGTACTGTGGAGCAGATGGTCGTGCCAGAAGCCCGGGTGCGGTCGCTGGTGGAAGAGGCGCACGAGCAAGGGGCCCATTTGGGACCCTATAAGACATACCATTGGTTGAGACGCCAATATTTCGCCCCCCGGCTGCAAGCGGTCGTGGACCAGGTGTGTCGTGAGTGCAGGCGGTGTGCGGTAGTTAAACCACCGGAACAACACGTGCCCATCCAGACGATCCGGACCAGTCGGCCACTGGAGATGCTGATGATCGACTACGTGTTGGTCGGGGAATCTGTAAGTGGGCACCAGTATGCCTTGGTAATGACTGACCACTTCACTAAATTCACGGTAGTGGTTCCCACCCGAAACCAGACCGCAGAGTCGGCAACACGAGCGATCGGCGAACATTTCATTCGGCAGTACGGTTGTCCTGAGCGGATCCATTCGGACCAGGGTGCCTGTTTCCAGGGGCAGCTGATGGAGCGCCTCTGCCAGCTTTATGGCGTTCAAAAGTCCCGCACGACACCTTACCATCCGCAGGGGAATGGCGCCTGCGAGAGATTCAACCGGACTCTGCTGCAGATGCTCCGCGTGTTGGAGCGTGCCGAGAAGCAGCGATGGCCCGAACGTGTTCAGGAGCTGGTCTGGACTTACAACAACAGAGTTCACCACACCACGGGATTTTCACCTTTTTTCTTGTTGTTCGGCCGACCCGGACGGGAGGCACACGACTTACAACTGTCCGGGACTGAGGAGGTAACGCCCCTCGCCCCTGCCGAATGGGTCGAGGACCATCGCCTACGTCTGAAGGCGGCGCACGAGTTGGCTGGGAGGCTGATCGCCGACCACCAGCATCCACCTGTGAGGTCCCACGAGCCTGGATCGTTGGCCGTGGGCCAGCGAGTGTTGGTGCGAAAGGTTCGCCCAGGGGGGAAACTGTCCGAACGGTGGGAAGTAACCCCATACCTTGTTCGCCGTCGCTTGGACCCGGGGGGACCAGTGTATCAAGTGGAGTCTACCGATGGGACGAGACGCCTGCGCACGTTACATCGTAGTAAACTGCGACCTTGTCCGTTCCCGGATCCGGCGAGCGGGGCTGAGTCCCCGGCAGCGGAGGACGGGTTAGGGGCCCCTATCGAGGACGCTCTGACCCCTCTGTCAGACGAGGAATGGTGGTTGCCGGTGGAGGAGAATCATCCGGAGGAGGCATCGGAACCTCAACCCCCAGCCGAAGTAGTGGCCTCTCCCCTGCCAAGGCGCTCTCTGCGCTCAAATAGGGGCGTTCCGGGCCCTCGCTACGCGGATCCGAACTTTGTGTGGTCGGATTCTTGCTTTGTGGAGACCACAAAGGACAAAGGGGGGGGAAATGTGAAGGGGATTACCACTTTCCCCTCCACGGAGCGACGGGCGGCAGAGCGGCGGGCGGCGGAGCGGCGGGCGGTTTCCAGTCTGGAGGGGCTTGCATCCGAAAGGATTCAAGCCCCTCCAATCCCAGCGGCGTATTTCAAACGGCGCGCCAAGCGCGAGCCAATCAGGGCTCGCGCCTCGGCCGCCAATCAGAGCTCGCCGCGGCGAGCCAATCGGGGCTCGCCGCGTCATAGCTCCGCCCGCTCCCGGCGCCATATAAGAGGCGCTGCGGAGCGGGACCAGTCAGTCGGACGGCGGACGAGGACAGAAGAGGAAGAAGAGCTCCTGCGGAAGAAGACGTCGGCGGAGAAGAAGACATCGGCGGTGCGGAAGAAGACGTCGGCGGTGCGGAGGAAGACGTCGGCGGAGGCACCCAGGAAGACGGAAGACGGCGACCAGCGGCGGATGTCCGGCGGAGAGTGCTGCAGCGTGTGGAGAGCAAAAGAGCTAACGAAGCTCCCCGCTGCAGCCTCTCCCTCCGCGACAGGTAGGCGGCCCTGGGCCACCTCTACCTATATATAATCCTCCCTAAAGCACCAGGGACAGGCACTAGGCCTGCGGGCAGAGTCAGGCCCTGTCGGCCTGTGTGCACGTTAGGCAGGCCTCCGGCCTGTGCCCACTCCAGGCCCCAGGCCTGTGCCCTCCCTCCAGGCCTCAAGCCTGTGCCCTCTCTCCAGGCTCCAGCCTGTGCTCTCTCCAGGCCCCAGGCCTGTGCCCTCCCTCCAGGCCCCAGGCCTGTGCCCTCTCTCCAGGCCCCAGGCCTGTGCCCTCCCTCCAGGCCTCAAGCCTGTGCCCTCACTCCAGGCCCCAGGCCTGTGCCCTCACTCCAGGCCCCAGGCCTGTACCCTCACCCCAGGCCTGTGCCCTCACTCCAGGCCTCAAGCCTGTGCCCTCACCCCAGGCCTGTGCCCTCACTCCAGGCCCCAGGCCTGTGCCCTCACTCCAGGCCCCAGGCCTGTGCCCTCACTCCAGGCCCCAGGCCTGTGCCCCTCCTTCAGGCTCCTGCCTGCGCCCTTCCGGCTGGAAGTGGGCTGTGCAGCAGCTCTCGAGGGGTCAGAGGTTGCTGTTTGAAGCCGACCGGCCCCACACGGTGTATGACCCAGGGGATTGGAAGTGTGGAGTAACGTTCCCGTCCCACACGTCGCCATCCCCCGGTCATCGGAAGTGGGCCAGTCTGTTCCAGACCCCCGCCCTCCCTTGTGAACCGAAGGCACCGGCTGGTGTCCAACATCCGGAAGGTAGGACTAGTAAATCGGGGTATACTGTTAGGCCGGGGAAGTGTTCCACTGACTTGCCGGGTAGTGCACGTGTTAATTAGTACAGTCTCCGTTGATTGGGGCAGAACCAGTAGCCTCCAGTTGTTTGAGTTAGTTTGTTAGGCAGGCGTAGTTGGCTGTATCGTTGTTAGCCGTAGAGTAGCCTGCAGGTAGGGAGGTTGTTCTTCTTGTCCCAACAGGAGTGGAGAGGTGCGACAATCAAGGTGACCCGCAAGTTGGAAGTGAGTATCACCCTGTGTCTGTCTGTCGGTCATCCCCCCTGTATACCGGTCCGGAGGGTTTGCTCGCGGACGCGAGGACCCCCCTCTCACCACACAACGTGCGAGAGTGCGAGTGTGTGAGAATTGGGTAGCTGAGGCCTATTGGCCAGTGATGACCTTCCGCCCAGCCGGTTAAGGTCGCGGCTACCCCTGACGTGTCCCGTACTCCAGGCGGAGGTCGGGCGTACGTCTCAACCGACATATTCCTCTCTTTCCAGACCCCTGTCGTCCGCGGTGAGGTGGTGTCCGCCCTGAGGAGTGGTCTCGAGAGTGAAGTCTCTGGCGTGCCTGGAAATCGTCTGCGGCGGCGTTGCACAGGTGGGTGGAGTGACGACACCTGCACAGCAGCAGGCGGTACATCCTTGTTAGCCGCTCACACTGTAATTGTAAATCTCCTCCCCCACCACCCCGCACTTCTCACTGTATTTTTTGCGAAACATAACCTGAGAGGACTACCTCCTGTCCACCCAGAGCCGGCCCTAGGCATAGGCAAACTAGGCAATTGCCTAGGACATCTGGTATGCTTAGGGGCACAAACAGCTTCTGCTGATTAAAATGATATGCGGCATGCCTATATTCTGTGTGTAGCATTTCGTATGCAGATACAGCCACAGTCGCACACAGTATATAGGCATGCCGCATATCATTTTAATCAGCAGAAGCTGCTTGTTCATCCTAGCCACATAGCAATGCAAATAAGATGCATTTTCATAAAAAAATAGGCACCCGACGTTAGCAGAGCTGCCAGATGACTCACGCCAGGAACTATATTTGTGTCATTTAATTATGTGTATAAGGGCATTAATAATGTGTGTCATGTGTAAGGAGCATTACTGTGTGGTATTATGTGTATATATGCATTAACAATGTGTGGCATTATGTGTATAAGGTGCTCTACTGTGTGACGTAACTTACAGAAAGGCCACTACTGTGTGGTCTAATGTGAATAAAGAGCAATATGGTGTGACGTAATGTGAATAAGGAGCAATTCAGTATGATGTTATGTGAATGAGGGGCACTACTGTGAGTAGTAACGTATATAAGGTAAAGTGATACTACTGTGTGATGTAATGTGAATAAGGGACACTATCGCATGATAAATTGTGAATAAAGTTGCACTACTGTGAGGCATAATTTGAATTGCGGGTACTATTGTGTGGCCATGCCCCTTGCCAGCAAAAACACATACATTTTTGGGCTGTGCGCCGAATGTGCACGCTGTTCTTATTTAAATTACAGGGGGTGTAAAAAATTAAAATAAAAGACTGCTATGGGTGGAGGGGGTGATGGTGCTGGGATAGAAGGTGCAGGGTCAGAGGCGAAACTAGCGGTGGTAGAAACCCCCCCTGCAATTGGCAAATGGCTCAAATGATGACAACAGTAGCAATGGTATATAATATAATCAGATTACTAGAGCTGCCGAAACATCATGCAGTGTAAGGGACAGAGCAGAGCTGCTGCACATGCCCAGTGGCAGCAGCTTCTTCTACCAAGTTTACTGTGTGTGTGATTCTGACTCCTCAATCAGTGCACTGGACCAGAGAGTAGCTACCAGGAAGAAGAGACAGGAGCCTTACCATGAGGTGGGAGAATGTGAGCTTAGAAAGTGCAGTACTGGTTCTATTATGTTTGTGTTATTATTTATTATGGGATGTTTAACCTTTTCCTGACCACTTATTTATATTATTTAAATGTTTGATACATACTATACTATAGACCATCTATAGTGTTAAATATTAATACTGTATCCAGTGTACAAAAAGACCAATGTTTACATTAATGACCAGGGTCGTTACTCGGTTCTTCTGCCGCTCCCCCAGACACCAGCACTTGCTCCAATGTTCCGCAGAGTGGGAGATTGTGGACTGCATTTGGAAACCCCCCACCAAGAAATCCTGCATTTGCCATTGAAGTTAATTGATAAATTGCACACAAATCTCCAAAGGACTAATATCACTCTGCTGCACCTTTAAAAGAATGCAATGCCAAAATATTGATTTATCTACGGTATAGAAGAATAATGAGTCCACAGCCCATTGCAGCGTATAACGTACCTTCCAGCTGCCACCCCCATAGAAGTCAATGGGACATGCAAGTAGCAACAATAAGTCATATGAATCAGCTCCTGTAATCTATTTAAGGAGAACGATTGGCTGATTCCTGCTTTGATTAATTGCACAGTGTCAAAGCGCAGAAGTGACACTTTATAGACCAATGGGGATTGTGATAAGGGGGGAAGATATTCCTGATAATAACAGTTTATTGGCAAATCTGTAATTACAGCTCCCAGCTCTACTTATACCAACGCTATTTTGTACATTTAAACATTAATGGAGCTTGAAAAGAAATAACACTTTTATTAAAATACTAAATTAGTTGCCGTGGGAGTTTTTGTTTAACAACAGATGGGAAAGGCACACGACATTCTTTGAAATCCTTACCTCTGTTTCTAGCTGCAGAAATATATATCTATTTAATTTGATGGCAAATCAGAATATATTATTTCAGGTCAGATCCAACGGCAAATGCTTGTGTTTAGCTGTGTCTAAAATGCATCCACAACGGTCTGGAAAGATACCATACAGTTTATTTAACCTCAGCCAAGCGCTGGACAACTTCAAGTTCATATGTATGTATGTATATATATATATATATATATATATATATATATACCCTATTTAATAGCCCAGATCTGTGACTCTGCGCCTGTGTGTATAACACTGGGTGGAGTCACAGCGTTGGGCGGAGTCACAGTCACAGATCTGGGCAATATAAATATCCTGACCCCAGCGTAACTGTGAGACCCCCTCTCCCCCCGCTGAGTACATACAGGGAATGCAGGGAAGCGCCCCAGGACAGAGCACCCTTCACACCTACTCACCTGCCACACGCCGAGAGGAGCCCGTCTGCATACAGAGATGTATGTAATGCGCTGTCCCACCATTGTGAGGGGCTGCCAGGATACGTAGTCCTGTGCGATGCACCTGAGCAGAGCGACGAGCGGTCGGAGACTACAATTCCCGAGCACCTGTGTGGCCGCAGCTATAGACTGGCGGAGATAGGTTTGCTGGGAGCTGTGCTAACACCTGGGATCCCTAGAGTGACAGCAGAGAGCAGCGTCTATCTCTGTCCTGCACCCGCCCCTCGCCTACCTGCGGCACCCCCGCACCTGCCCCTCCCCCACCCGCAGCACCCCCGCACCTGCCCCTCCCCCACCAGCAGCACCTCCCGACCCCCTCCTCCATCCGCACCCCCCCCATACGCCCCTCCCCCAACTATAACACCTCCAGACACCCTCCCCCATCCGCGTCTCTCCCTCACTCGCCACTCCCCCAACCACAGCACCTCCAGCCCTCTTCCTCATCTGCCCCCCCTCCACCTGCAGCATCTACAGACACCCTCCCCCATCCACGGTCCACCCCGCACCCGCCTCTCCCCCACCTGTAGCTCCTCTGGACCCCCACCCCCTCTCCCACCCGCGGCAGCCCCTCACCCACCCCTCCTCCATCCGAGCCACCCCCACAACGCACCTCCCCCACCCGCAGCACCCTGGACCCACCCCTCCCCCACCCGTGGTGGCACCGGACTCCTAGCTCCATCCGCAGCACCACTGCACCCGCCCCTCCCCCACCCACGGCACCCCCGCAACCACCCCTTCCCCACCCGTGACACCCCCCGGACCCCCTTCCCCATTTGCGTCTCCCCCGCACCCGCCACTTCCCCAACCACAGCACCTACTAGGGGATTCATCGTGCCCTGCGTGCGCTGTTCACGCCGTCACAACGGGCTACGGCTCTTAACTATCATGCATCCTTTGTCCGTGCAATATTTAACCACTCACAAAATTATGATTGGAGGTAATACTCCATATAATCAAAATATTGCACGCCCGAAAGGCCTGCAAGGGTTAATGGGGTGTAGCCCCTTGCGACGGTGTGAAGAGCGCCCATACGGCGCCATGAGTCACCTAGTATATTATATATAAGTTACCAATTATGGGGGTTATTCAGGTTTGTTAGCAAACCAAAAAAGAACACTAATGGGCAAAATCATGATGCCCTGCAGGTGGGGCAGATGTAACATGTGCAGAGAGAGTTTTATTTGGGTGGGTTATATTGTTTCTTTGCATGGTACAGTAAATACTGACTGCTTTATTTTTACACTGCAATTCAGTCTGAACACACCCCACCCAAATCTAATATCTCTGCACATGTTACATCTGCCCCATGTGTCTTGTGATTGGTACTGTGATTAGCTGACTGAGAACAGCGACTGGAATGTCTGAGAATGATCAGGTGACTACTTCCAACATGGCATTGCGCCCTTGTCTGAGTTTTGGACAGAACTCTGACGTGGAGGAAGCAGGTCTGAACGCAGGAGCGATGGAGAGAGAGCGGGCTATAGCGCCAGCCTGGAGAGGCACCGCAAAGTTAAATAAGATGTTTTAGTACTCCAGATCGTGAAACATAATGTGTTGCCAATACTGTGGTCTTTTGAAGCCTCTGTATGGTGATACAATATGGGGAAATGCACTATTGATTGGTGGCAAGATAATGATGGTGGTAACTAATCAGCTGTTATGTGCAGAATGCAAGATAAAATAAGTCATCTGATTGGTTGCTATGGACAACAACTGTTATGTTTGTGAACTGGAGCTGGACTTGGGTTGGTTTGGCGCTAGAGGAAAGCTTTGGGACACTGGATGGTTTAAGATAGTTTCTACTGATGGACACTGGACAGTAGTGGAATTAGTAACAACTGTGTGAGGGTGATGGATATATAGTAGCTGCTGGCATTAGCGGGCACTGGAGGTGCAGCTAGAACCTGTAGAGATACGGAACACTCAGCTGAGGAATACTGTAGGAGACTCTGGAATGGAACCGGAATGCAGGAGTCACCGGAATAGAGCCGTAATACAGGAGACACCGGAATGGAACCGGAATGCAGGAGTCACCGGAATAGAGCCGTAATACAGGAGACACCGGAATGGAACCGGAATGCAGGAGTCACTGGAATAGAGCCGTAATACAGGAGACACCGGAATGGAACCAAAATGTAGGAATCACCGGAATAGAGCCGTAATACAGGAGACACCGGAATGGAAGCGAAATGCAGGAGTCACCGGAATAGAGCCATAATACAGGAGACACCGGAATGGAACCGAAATGCAGGAGTCACCGGAATAGAACTGTAATGCAGGAGTCACCGGAATGGAACCAAAATGCAGGAGTCACCGGAATAGAGCCATAATACAGGAGACACCGGAATGGAACCGAAATGCAGGAGTCACCAGAATAGAACTGTAATGCAGGAGTCACTGGAATAGAACTGTAATGCAGGAGTCACTGGAATGGGGTCGGAATACAGGAGACACCAGCTTGGAACCGGAATACAGGAGACACCAGCTTGGAACCGGAATACAGGAGACACCAGCTTGGAACCGGAATACAGGAGACACTGGAATGGAACCGGAATACAGGAGACACTGGAATGGAACCGGAATACAGGAGACACTGGAATGGAACTGGAATACAGGAGACACTGGAATGGAACCGGAATACAGGAGACACTGGAATGGAACCGGAATACAGGAGACACTGGAATGGAACTGGAATACAGGAAACACTGGAATGCAAGAGACACTAGAATGGAAACAGATTACAGAAGCAAGTAATGTAGCAAGATGATAAGACACTAAGGGGGACATGTACTAAGCAGTGATAAAAGTGGAGAAGTGAGCGAGTGAAGAAGTTGCCCATGGCAACCAATCAGCTGCTCTGTAAATTTTTAAAGTATGCAAATTCTAAATGTTACATCAATGCTGATTGGTTGCCATTGGCAACTTCTCCACTGGCTCACTTCTCTACTTTTATCACTGCTTAGTACATGTCTCTCTAAAGTCTCTAGGCGGGTAAACTGTAGGAGCGCACAGGAAGCGTCTTAGCGGTCTAAAGACTAGAGATGAGCGGGTTCGGTTTCTCTGAATCCGAACCCGCCAGAACTTCATGTTTTTTTTCACGAGTCCGAGCGACTCGGATCTTCCCGCCTTGCTCGGTTAACCCGAGCGCGCCCGAACGTCATCATGACGCTGTCGGATTCTCGCGAGGCTCGGATTCTATCGCGAGACTCGGATTCTATATAAGGAGCCGCGCGTCGCCGCCATTTTCACACGTGCATTGAGATTGATAGGGAGAGGACGTGGCTGGCGTCCTCTCCGTTTAGACACTTGATTTACTAATTTTGGGGAGCATTAGGAGTACTCAGTAGTGTACAGTGCAGAGTTTTGCTGATAGTGACCAGTGACCACCACTTTTATTTATAATCCGTTCTCTGCCTGAAAAAAGCGATACACAGCACACAGTGACTCAGTCACATACCATATCTGTGTGCACTGCTCAGGCTCAGGCCAGTGTGCTGCATCATCTATTATCTATATATAATATTATATATATCTGTCTGACTGCTCAGCTCACACAGCTTATAATTGTGGGGGAGACTGGGGAGCACTACTGCAGTGCCAGTTATAGGTTATAGCAGGAGCCAGGAGTACATAATATTATATTAAAATTAAACAGTGCACACTTTTGCTGCAGGAGTGCCACTGCCAGTGTGACTAGTGACCAGTGACCTGACCACCAGTATATAATATTAGTAGTATACTATCTCTTTATCAACCAGTCTATATTAGCAGCAGACACAGTACAGTGCGGTAGTTCACGGCTGTGGCTACCTCTGTGTCGGCACTCGGCAGCCCGTCCATAATTGTATATACCAGTGACCTAACCGTGGTTTTTTTTTCTTTCTTTATACATACATACTAGTTACGAGTATACTATCTCTTTATCAACCAGTCTATATATTAGCAGCAGACACAGTACAGTGCGGTAGTTCACGGCTGTGGCTACCTCTGTGTCGGCACTCGGCAGCCCGTCCATAATTGTATATACCAGTGACCTAACCGTGGTTTTTTTTTCTTTCTTTATACATACATACTAGTTACGAGTATACTATCTCTTTATCAACCAGTCTATATATTAGCAGCAGACACAGTACAGTGCGGTAGTTCACGGCTGTGGCTACCTCTGTGTCGGCACTCGGCAGCCCGTCCATAATTGTATATACCAGTGACCTAACCGTGGTTTTTTTTTCTTTCTTTATACATACATACTAGTTACGAGTATACTATCTCTTTATCAACCAGTCTATATATTAGCAGCAGACACAGTACAGTGCGGTAGTTCACGGCTGTGGCTACCTCTGTGTCGGCACTCGGCAGCCCGTCCATAATTGTATATACCAGTGACCTAACCGTGGTTTTTTTTTCTTTCTTTATACATACATACTAGTTACGAGTATACTATCTCTTTATCAACCAGTCTATATATTAGCAGCAGACACAGTACAGTGCGGTAGTTCACGGCTGTGGCTACCTCTGTGTCGGCACTCGGCAGCCCGTCCATAATTGTATATACCAGTGACCTAACCGTGGTTTTTTTTTCTTTCTTTATACATACATACTAGTTACGAGTATACTATCTCTTTATCAACCAGTCTATATATTAGCAGCAGACACAGTACAGTGCGGTAGTTCACGGCTGTGGCTACCTCTGTGTCGGCACTCGGCAGCCCGTCCATAATTGTATATACCAGTGACCTAACCGTGGTTTTTTTTTCTTTCTTTATACATACATACTAGTTACGAGTATACTATCTCTTTATCAACCAGTCTATATATTAGCAGCAGACACAGTACAGTGCGGTAGTTCACGGCTGTGGCTACCTCTGTGTCGGCACTCGGCAGCCCGTCCATAATTGTATATACCAGTGACCTAACCGTGGTTTTTTTTTCTTTCTTTATACATACATACTAGTTACGAGTATACTATCTCTTTATCAACCAGTCTATATATTAGCAGCAGACACAGTACAGTGCGGTAGTTCACGGCTGTGGCTACCTCTGTGTCGGCACTCGGCAGCCCGTCCATAATTGTATATACCAGTGACCTAACCGTGGTTTTTTTTTCTTTCTTTATACATACATACTAGTTACGAGTATACTATCTCTTTATCAACCAGTCTATATATTAGCAGCAGACACAGTACAGTGCGGTAGTTCACGGCTGTGGCTACCTCTGTGTCGGCACTCGGCAGCCCGTCCATAATTGTATATACCAGTGACCTAACCGTGTTTTTTTTTTCTTTCTTTATACATACATACTAGTTACGAGTATACTATCTCTTTATCAACCAGTCTATATATTAGCAGCAGACACAGTACAGTGCGGTAGTTCACGGCTGTGGCTACCTCTGTGTCGGCACTCGGCAGCCCGTCCATAATTGTATATACCAGTGACCTAACCGTGGTTTTTTTTTCTTTCTTTATACATACATACTAGTTACGAGTATACTATCTCTTTATCAACCAGTCTATATATTAGCAGCAGACACAGTACAGTGCGGTAGTTCACGGCTGTGGCTACCTCTGTGTCGGCACTCGGCAGCCCGTCCATAATTGTATATACCAGTGACCTAACCGTGGTTTTTTTTTCTTTCTTTATACATACATACTAGTTACGAGTATACTATCTCTTTATCAACCAGTCTATATATTAGCAGCAGACACAGTACAGTGCGGTAGTTCACGGCTGTGGCTACCTCTGTGTCGGCACTCGGCAGCCCGTCCATAATTGTATACTAGTATCCAATCCATCCATCTCCATTGTTTACCTGAGGTGCCTTTTAGTTGTGCCTATTAAAATATGGAGAACAAAAATGTTGAGGTTCCAAAATTAGGGAAAGATCAAGATCCACTTCCACCTCGTGCTGAAGCTGCTGCCACTAGTCATGGCCGAGACGATGAAATGCCAGCAACGTCGTCTGCCAAGGCCGATGCCCAATGTCATAGTACAGAGCATGTCAAATCCAAAACACCAAATATCAGTAAAAAAAGGACTCCAAAACCTAAAATAAAATTGTCGGAGGAGAAGCGTAAACTTGCCAATATGCCATTTACCACACGGAGTGGCAAGGAACGGCTGAGGCCCTGGCCTATGTTCATGGCTAGTGGTTCAGCTTCACATGAGGATGGAAGCACTCAGCCTCTCGCTAGAAAAATGAAAAGACTCAAGCTGGCAAAAGCAGCACAGCAAAGAACTGTGCATTCTTCGAAATCCCAAATCCACAAGGAGAGTCCAATTGTGTCGGTTGCGATGCCTGACCTTCCCAACACTGGACGTGAAGAGCATGCGCCTTCCACCATTTGCACGCCCCCTGCAAGTGCTGGAAGGAGCACCCGCAGTCCAGTTCCTGATAGTCAGATTGAAGATGTCAGTGTTGAAGTACACCAGGATGAGGAGGATATGGGTGTTGCTGGCGCTGGGGAGGAAATTGACCAGGAGGATTCTGATGGTGAGGTGGTTTGTTTAAGTCAGGCACCCGGGGAGACACCTGTTGTCCGTGGGAGGAATATGGCCGTTGACATGCCAGGTGAAAATACCAAAAAAATCAGCTCTTCGGTCAGTTCGGTGTGGAGGTATTTCACCAGAAATGCAGACAACAGGTGTCAAGCCGTGTGTTCCCTTTGTCAAGCTGTAATAAGTTGGGGTAAGGACGTTAACCACCTCGGAACATCCTCCCTTATACGTCACCTGCAGCGCATTCATAATAAGTCAGTGACAAGTTCAAAAACTTTGGGTGACAGCGGAAGCAGTCCACTGACCAGTAAATCCCTTCCTCTTGTAACCAAGCTCACGCAAACCACCCCACCAACTCCCTCAGTGTCAATTTCCTCCTTCCCCAGGAATGCCAATAGTCCTGCAGGCCATGTCACTGGCAATTCTGACGAGTCCTCTCCTGCCTGGGATTCCTCCGATGCATCCTTGCGTGTAACGCCTACTGCTGCTGGCGCTGCTGTTGTTGCCGCTGGGAGTCGATGGTCATCCCAGAGGGGAAGTCGTAAGCCCACTTGTACTACTTCCAGTAAGCAATTGACTGTTCAACAGTCCTTTGCGAGGAAGATGAAATATCACAGCAGTCATCCTACTGCAAAGCGGATAACTGAGGCCTTGGCATCCTGGGTGGTGAGAAACGTGGTTCCGGTATCCATCATTACTGCAGAGCCAACTAGAGACTTGTTGGAGGTACTGTGTCCCCGGTACCAAATACCATCTAGGTTCCATTTCTCTAGGCAGGCGATACCGAAAATGTACACAGACCTCAGAAAAAGAGTCACCAGTGTCCTAAAAAATGCAGCTGTACCCAATGTCCACTTAACCACGGACATGTGGACAAGTGGAGCAGGGCAGGGTCAGGACTATATGACTGTGACAGCCCACTGGGTAGATGTATGGACTCCCGCCGCAAGAACAGCAGCGGCGGCACCAGTAGCAGCATCTCGCAAACGCCAACTCTTTCCTAGGCAGGCTACGCTTTGTATCACCGCTTTCCAGAATACGCACACAGCTGAAAACCTCTTACGGCAACTGAGGAAGATCATCGCGGAATGGCTTACCCCAATTGGACTCTCCTGTGGATTTGTGGCATCGGACAACGCCAGCAATATTGTGTGTGCATTAAATCATCTGAAGCAAGAAGTGGTAACGAGGTGGAATTCAACCCTCTATATGCTTCAGAGGTTGGAGGAGCAGCAAAAGGCCATTCAAGCCTATACAATTGAGCACGATATAGTAGGTGGAATGCACCTGTCTCAAGTGCAGTGGAGAATGATTTCAACGTTGTGCAAGGTTCTGATGCCCTTTGAACTTGCCACACGTGAAGTCAGTTCAGACACTGCCAGCCTGAGTCAGGTCATTCCCCTCATCAGGCTTTTGCAGAAGAAGCTGGAGGCATTGAAGGAGGAGCTAACACGGAGCGATTCCGCTAGGCATGTGGGACTTGTGGATGCAGCCCTTAATTCGCTTAACAAGCATTCACGGGTGGTCAATCTGTTGAAATCAGAGCACTACATTTTGGCCACCGTGTTCGATCCTAGATTTAAAGCCTACCTTGGATCTATCTTTCCGGCAGACACAGGTCTGCTGGGGTTGAAAGACCTGCTGGTGACAAAATTGTCAAGTCAAGCGGAACGCGACCTGTCAACATCTCCTCCTTCACATTCTCCCGCAACTGGGGGTGCGAGGAAAAGGCTCAGAATTCCGAGCCCACCCGCTGGCGGTGATGCAGGGCAGTCTGGAGCGACTGCTGATGCTGACATCTGGTCCGGACTGAAGGACCTGACAACGATTACGGACATGTCGTCTACTGTCACTGCATATGATTCTCTCAACATTGATAGAATGGTGGAGGATTATATGAGTGACCGCATCCAAGTAGGCACGTCACACAGTCCGTACTTATACTGGCAGGAAAAAGAGGCAATTTGGAGGCCCTTGCACAAACTGGCTTTATTCTACCTAAGTTGCCCTCCCACAAGTGTGTACTCCGAAAGAGTGTTTAGTGCCGCCGCTCACCTTGTCAGCAATCGGCGTACGAGGTTACATCCAGAAAATGTGGAGAAGATGATGTTCATTAAAATGAATTATAATCAATTCCTCCGCGGAGACATTGACCAGCAGCAATTGCCTCCACAAAGTACACAGGGAGCTGAGATGGTGGATTCCAGTGGGGACGAATTGATAATCTGTGAGGAGGGGGATGTACACGGTGATATATCGGAGGGTGAAGATGAGGTGGACATCTTGCCTCTGTAGAGCCAGTTTGTGCAAGGAGAGATTAATTGCTTCTTTTTTGGGGGGGGTCCAAACCAACCCGTCATATCAGTCACAGTCGTGTGGCAGACCCTGTCACTGAAATGATGGGTTGGTTAAAGTGTGCATGTCCTGTTTTGTTTATACAACATAAGGGTGGGTGGGAGGGCCCAAGGATAATTCCATCTTGCACCTCTTTTTTCTTTTCTTTTTCTTTGCATCATGTGCTGATTGGGGAGGGTTTTTTGGAAGGGACATCCTGCGTGACACTGCAGTGCCACTCCTAGATGGGCCCGGTGTTTGTGTCGGCCACTAGGGTCGCTAATCCTACTCACACAGCTACCTCATTGCGCCTCTTTTTTTCTTTGCATCATGTGCTGTTTGGGGAGGGTTTTTTGGAAGGGACATCCTGCGTGACACTGCAGTGCCACTCCTAGATGTGCCCGGTGTTTGTGTCGGCCACTAGGGTCGCTAATCTTACTCACACAGCTACCTCATTGCGCCTCTTTTTTTCTTTGCGTCATGTGCTGTTTGGGGAGGGTTTTTTGGAAGGGACATCCTGCGTGACACTGCAGTGCCACTCCTAGATGGGCCCGGTGTTTGTGTCGGCCACTAGGGTCGCTAATCTTACTCACACAGTCAGCTACCTCATTGCGCCTCTTTTTTTCTTTGCGTCATGTGCTGTTTGGGGAGGGTTTTTTGGAAGGGCCATCCTGCGTGACACTGCAGTGCCACTCCTAGATGGGCCCGGTGTTTGTGTCGGCCACTAGGGTCGCTAATCTTACTCACACAGCTACCTCATTGCGCCTCTTTTTTTCTTTGCGTCATGTGCTGTTTGGGGAGGGTTTTTTGGAAGGGCCATCCTGCGTGACACTGCAGTGCCACTCCTAGATGGGCCCGGTGTTTGTGTCGGCCACTAGGGTCGCTAATCTTACTCACACAGCTACCTCATTGCGCCTCTTTTTTTCTTTGCGTCATGTGCTGTTTGGGGAGGGTTTTTTGGAAGGGACATCCTGCGTGACACTGCAGTGCCACTCCTAGATGGGCCCGGTGTTTGTGTCGGCCACTAGGGTCGCTTATCTTACTCACACAGCGACCTCGGTGCAAATTTTAGGACTAAAAATAATATTGTGAGGTGTGAGGTATTCAGAATAGACTGAAAATGAGTGTAAATTATGGTTTTTGAGGTTAATAATACTTTGGGATCAAAATGACCCCCAAATTCTATGATTTAAGCTGTTTTTTAGTGTTTTTGGAAAAAAACACCCGAATCCAAAACACACCCGAATCCGACAAAAATAATTCGGTGAGGTTTTGCCAAAACGCGTTCGAACCCAAAACACGGCCGCGGAACCGAACCCAAAACCAAAACACAAAACACGAAAAATTTCAGGCGCTCATCTCTACTAAAGACACCATTTCACTGGCAATTCCTGACTCACAAGGAAGTCCTTAAATTCCCCTGAGCTGTCCAGGGATTGGTTGAGAGTGTCATGTGACCACAAGCTGCTTCCCAGTTGGTGTTCGATCGATCCAGGCTTTCATGGCTGCACCCAGCAGCCGGCGCTGATGGGGAAACTGCACCCAATAATCTGGGGAAAACATGAAGGCTGCGATGAGACATAGATGCTGATGCAGGGTCCAGGTGACTTGCCTTGTAACTGAGGCACGGAGCCAGGACACCGGTAAGTGACCCGGCGAGAGGACATCACAGCGCAATTTGTGACAAACAATACCTCTTCCCTGTATATCAGGTTTGGATATAGGAAACCCATTTTTCAGAATATGGGAAAAGTGAATTAGTTTTGTCTTTGGTAAATAGGTCAAAATGGCAGCACCGCAGAGTGTTCAGCATTTAACCCTGTTACTGTCTATATGCCATGTGACCTACAGTAACCACACTGGTAACCGGCGCAGGCGTATAATACAAGATGCAGCACCTATAACTTATCAAGCCCAATAAAAGCAGATATCATCACAGTGCCCCTGCATGCTTTCTAGATGGAACATTCAGATAATACGTAAAACACCATTAAACATCTCTTCCAGGTATTGGTAACAGAAGAACATTTTTACAATCCAGTCTGAACAAAATTCCACGTATTTCCCTCCATCAGCTCCCCAGGCTGAGACCCGTAAACGCTGGCCACTGAGGCAGCGCCTTGCATTGTGAAAGTTAAATATGAAGCTGGTAATGATTTTCTGGATGCCTAATTCTCATTCTACCCCTGTGGGATGTAATTAGAGAAAGTCCTACCGCTGTTCTGTATGATTGGATCCAGCGGTGTGTAGGTGGAACAGGACTTAGCAGGAAGTGGGGAATGGATCATCCTGTACAGAGGGGGATTACATCTTCAGGTATCCTGACATGTAAGGCCGATGTGGACACAGAACCTAAGATGTTTAGCTGTATGTGGCAGAGAAGCGTTTATATCCATAGGCAAACACAGGGAGGGGGGTTCCTGTTGCCATAAACAGCATTCATGGACTTGATAGCTCTGTTATTCTGTCGCACTGTCATTTATTACATTTCGGGATGCTAATGTGCCCGGGATTCGAACCCGTTGCCTATAACATAGCAGGCGGACACTCTATTCATTGAGATATCCGTCCTTAAATAGAAAGATAGAGAATTCCAAGCTGGAGAGTTTTAACTATTTGAAGCTTACCTTGTACTTTGTGAAGGGGTGATCAGCATTGCGGCTGGGCAGATCTATGTAATCTGTGGCTGCAAGGGATTGGATGTGTGGCTGCACACTACATAGATCTGCTCCATTATGGTGCTGGTGATATTTTTTACGGGGTACAGGTAGCTTCATATAGTTAGAAATCTCATGGCTTTTATGCAGGAACAAGTGTCTCCGTGGGTGGGATGTTTTCCATGGATGCAGCAGGTTGTGGGTTTGAGTCCTGGGTGTGGCAGTATATTGAAATGTGTTATTTAATGATGGGTATTGTGGCTGAATGGCAGTGAGCTCTCGAATGTTGGGCTCCTACAGTCAGCATAATTTTATTTAAATAAGATACATTTGCAATTTTGCATCTCTTATTATATTATTATATTCTACAGATTTAAAAAGAATATGTTTAGCAAAAGAAAATTATAAATTGGAGAGGACTACACAATAGAGATGTGCGGCTTAAGATTTACTAGGATCTCAAAACGGCACCTTATTGGCTCTCAGATGTCACGTGTTTTGGTTAGCCAATAAGAAAAATCCAGATAAACCCGAACTCGCGTTAATTCTGGCATCAAGAACCGAGTAAATCTGAACCCGCACATCTCTACTATACAACATTTCTCCTGCATTACTTCGGGAAATGGATGCTGAGATAGTCATTTATATTTTGGAGTTCACATACCTAAGACATTACAGGGTGAACAATGATCTTATGTCTGACAATACGCGATCTAATCTATAAAACCAGGGGGTATATTTACAAGGATTCCGTATGATTTTCGACCACCAAGATCCCGACTGAAGTGAACTTAACTGCTTCCCATTTACAAAGCTGCGGCTTTTGCAAACTGCTGCATCTTGGCGGATTCGACCTTAGAATTTTAAGGCGGCGCTAATGATAGGTGCAAGACACATTGGTCTTTGCACATACAGGAATATTAGTGCCGATTTAAATTTTGCAAAAGCTGCAGCTTCAGAAACATAGGCCCAGGTTCTATATGTAGGAGTGTGGCCGCCCAGAATTTTTTTTTTTTCAGTTCCATAGATCTCTCTCTGGGGGTCATTCAGACCTGATCACACGCTAGATTTGCTCGCTGCGCTGCAATCAGGTCAGAACTGCGCATGCATATGCACCGCAATGTGCAGGCGCATCATACGGGTACAAAGCGGATCATTGCCGAGCAATGGATTTAACGAAGAATCCATTCGCACAGCCGATCGCAAGGAGACCGACAGGAAGAGGGCGTTTGTGGGTGGCAACTGACCGTTTTCTGGGAGTGGTTGGAAAAGCGCAGGCGTGTCCAAGTGTTTGCAGGGCGGATGTCTGACGTCAATTCTGGGCCCGGACAGGCTGAAGTGATCGCAGCGGCTGAGTAAGTTCTGGGCAACTCAGAAACTACACAAAACTTTTTTGTACCGCTCGGCTGCACAAGCGTTTGCACACTTGCAAAGTGAAAAAATACACTCCCCTATAGGCGGCGACTATCTTATCGCAGCACAGCAAAAAATAGCTAGCGAGCGATCAGGTCTGAATTAGGCCCTTTGGCAGCTACAATAAGGCAAAGGTGTAACTAGCATAATAGCAAGTTAATGTATATATTATCCAGGACCTACATTTATTGTAGGAGCCATTGGCGTTCCTATAATGGGTGCAGTGTGTGCGGTGCACACGGCCCCTGAGTCCCGGGGGGGGGGCCACACCGCACACACTGCACCCATTTCTTCTATACTTACCTTTCCGGAGTCCGTTGCTGACCGCGTGTGGGCCCCCTCCTCTCCCGTAGCCGTCGCACTGACCACTAGAGACTCTGGCACAGTACCAGAGTCTACAGCGCATGTGCAGGACTACGAAAAATGGCGCGGCAGCCATTTTTTGGAGTCCTGCGCATGCGCTGTAGACTCTGGCACTGTGCCAGAGTCTACAGTGCTCAGAGCGCTAGCAGCGGAGCGACGGCTATGGGAGAGGAGGGGGCCCACACACGGAGTCTGCACACGGGTCCCCTCCTCTCTAGAGACTCCCCTGGTAGGAGCAGTCTGTGAAATTCCCCCAAGTTCCCCCATGTCCAGTCACAGATTATTTGTGAATCCCTGTGGACTCCCTGAGGGCGGGATGTACTAAAGGAAAAATGCGGTAAAACCCCCGAAAACAGGGGTTTACCGCATTTTCAAATTTACTAAGACCCTACCGCCGCGTTTTCGCCGTCCAGGGTATCGCCATCTCTGGATGGCGATACCCTATAGAAGCCTATGGGCTTCTTATCGCCGACCGCCGCAACCCGCCGATACCGCCGCCTCCCCCCCTCCCCCCCCCCCCCGGCTTACCTTTCTCCAGGCTGCCCTGGACCCGGAAGGTAATCTCCTCCTCCCCCTAGCAACGCAGCCGGAGGTCCTTCCGGCTGCAGGGGGGAGGAGTAGGAGGCGCCGGGGGCAGCCTGCTGCTGCTTCCCGGCGTCCAGGCAGTGTGGGGACCCCTGGGAGGTGACGGAGACCCCCCGCAGACCACCTCACAGGTATCGCGGGGGGCCTCCGTCACCGCATTGCGATATTGATCGCATATGTTAGTACATATGCGATCAACATCGCTGCGGTAATCGGCGAGGGGTGGCGATGTATCTTAATACATCCCGCCCTGAGTAAGTTGCCTGGACATGACTACAGATCAGCACAAATCCTTTCTCCAATAGCCATTCCAGGGGAAAGCTGCATTGTAATGGGGTTTATTCGAGAAAAAAAATATTTAAAATTTCAATATAAATTCTAATCCTGGACAAACTTTGAAAATCATAACATTTGTGTTGATATGTCTGTGAAATATGCCATAGAAGTATAACTCAAAAACGTAAACCCTAGTTTATTTCTCCCTCCCCGAACCCCCCCCCCCCCCCCCCCGTCTTCTTTACTGGCTCGTGAGAGGTTTCTATGAAAGTTTTTCTGATACCCAGAATTCCCCCCCCCCCACCCCCCCTGTGAGCTTTCCTATGCATGCGGTTCCGCCTTTGTAATATAAGCCTGTGTGATGCAGGCCTGCTACAGCCCTCAATGTCCACTGTGTGGGAGAGTTTACCCTGAACACATGGCAAACTAATTTGGCATCTAATAAAACCATTAGCTCCCATCCCCATAGCAATGAGAAGAAAATTGCGAAGCCAATTCTGTAAAACTCTGATGCAGATTTTCTGCACATGGATTTATAAATAACGTATGCTAATTAATTAAAAAATTAAAGTAATTCAAAATACAATCCATATTTAAAGGGAGAACATGGAGCCTGTGCATGCACTTACGATCCTCAGCTTGTTTTTCTATATGCTCCTCCCCCTTTTCCACTGCCGCAATAATCTGGGTTATTGCTGTGTCTACCCGGGTCGTGACTCCGTGTAAAAGGGTCCTTGAAAAATAACTGGAGTCGAGTGACCCGGGAATCCAGGGTTGGACCCGGGTAAGGGCGCAGTGTAAACTTTGCGGCCCAGGTTATCCGACCGGGGTCAGGCTTAAGAGCTGCTGATTGGCTGTATATGCAAAGGTCCGCCTCAAGGGATTGTCTGTGAGCAGGGGCGTATCTACCCCTTGGCCAGGATGGCAGTCGCCAGGGGCGGTGGCCAAAGCGAGATGCAGCCACCTGTGGCCAGGAGTTAGTTTCGCGGCTGGATGCAACAAGGACCTCCGTGCATCCACTATTAGAAGAAGATGCAATCGCGTTCGCGATCGGAGCTGCAGCTACAGAGTGCTCCCTTCACCTCACAGCAGCGACCTGTCTGGTACCTGTCACACTGGCCAGGTATCAGATATAGCTATATAGGTATATAGCTATATAGGTATCTATATATATATGTTAGAGAGAACCGAACCATACCGAACTTGCCTGCCGAGTTCGGTTCCGAGCCCGGCTCGGGTTTTCCCGCCCGACTCGGAAACCCGAACACGGCAAAACGTCATCATCCCGCTGTCAGATTCTCGCGGGATTTGGATTCCATATAAGGAGCTGCACGTCGCGGCCATTTTCACTCCAGTCTCGGAGAGTGTAGTGAGAGGACGTGTCTCCGTCCCTAGTGTCTGTGTGGGGGCAGGAAAGTGGGGTGCCGAGTCTAGTGCTGTGTTGTGTTGTGCTGCTCAGTCCAGTGTAGTCAGTGTCTTATGCTGCATCAGTCCAGCCAGTCACAGTGTTGGTGTCCTCTGCTGCTATATGTCCCCAGTGCTGCCGGCTGCTGTATAAGTCCCTTTCAGTGGTGCTGTGTTGTCTTGCATCAGACTAGGGGTAGTGTCTCTCTTGTGCAGCATCAGTATAGTGACCAGTCACAGTGGTGGTGTCCTCTGCTGCCATATATCCAGTGTTACTGCTGTATAATTCCCGTGATACTGACGTATAATTCCTGTGATACTGCCATATAATTCCCGTGATACTGGCGTATAATTCCTGTGATACTGCCATATAATTCCCGTGATACTGGCGTATAATTCCTGTGACATTGCCGTATAATTCCTGTGATGTTACCATATAATTCTCGGAATACTGTCGTATAATTCCTGTGATACTGCCATATAATTCCCGTGATACTGGCGTATAATTCCTATGATACTGCCATATAATTCCCGTGATACTGGCGTATAATTCCTGAGATATTGCCATATAATTCCCATGATACTGGCGTATAATTCCTGTGATACTGCCATATAATTCCCGTGATACTGGCGTATAATTCCTGTGATACTGTCGTATAATTCCTGTGACATTGCCGTATAATTCCTGTGATATTGCCATATAATTCTTGGAATACTGGCATATAATTCCCGTGATACTGACGTATAATTCCTGTGATATTGCCGTATAATTCTCAGAATACTGGCGTATAATTCCTGTGATACTGCCATATAATTCCCGTGATACTGCCGTATAGTTCCAGTTATCCTGCCTTATAATTCCATATAAATCCATATAATTCCGCATAAATCCAGTCCAGTGGTACTGCCATATAAATTCAGTGTTGCTGTCCTGTGCTGTATATTATTTACTCCAAATAAAGGAGTTATTCATATTTAATAGTGATGAGCACCGGAAATTTTTCGGGTTTTGTGTTTTGGTTTTGGGTTCGTTTCCGCGGCCGTGTTTTGGGTTCGAACGCGTTTTGGCAAAACCTCACCGAATTTTTTTTGTCGGATTCGGGTGTGTTTTGGATTCGGGTGTTTTTTTTCAAAAAACCCTAAAAAACAGCTTAAATCATAGAATTTGGGGGTCATTTTGATCCCAAAGTATTATTAACCTCAATAACCATAATTTCCACTCGTTTTCAGTCTATTCTGAACACCTCACACCTCACAATATTATTTTTAGTCCTAAAATTTGCACCGAGGTCGCTGGATGGCTAAGCTAAGCGACCCAAGTGGCCGACACAAACACCTGGCCCATCTAGGAGTGGCACTGCAGTGTCACGCAGGATGGCCCTACCAAAAAACACTCCCCAAACAGCACATGACGCAAAGAAAAAAAGAGGCGCAATGAGGTAGCTGTGTGAGTAAGCTAAGCGACCCTAGTGGCCGACACAAACACCTGGCCCATCTAGGAGTGGCACTGCAGTGTCACGCAGGATGGCCCTTCCAAAAAACACTCCCCAAACAGCACATGACGCAAAGAAAAAAAGAGGCGCAATGAGGTAGCTGTGTGAGTAAGCTAAGCGACCCTAGTGGCCGACACAAACACCTGGCCCATCTAGGAGTGTCACTGCAGTGTCACGCAGGATGGCCCTTCCAAAAAACACCCCCCAAACAGCACATGACGCAAAGAAAAATGAAAGAAAAAAGAGGTGCAAGATGGAATTGTCCTTGGGCCCTCCCACCCACCCTTATGTTGTATAAACAGGACATGCACACTATAACCAACCCATCATTTCAGTGACAGGGTCTGCCACACGACTGTGACTGAAATGACGGATTGGTTTGGACCCCCACCAAAAAAGAAGCAATTAATCTCTCCTTGCACAAACTGGCTCTACAGAGGCAAGATGTCCACCTCATCATCATCCTCCGATATATCACCGTGTACATCCCCCTCCTCACAGATTATCAATTCGTCCCCACTGGAATCCACCATCTCAGCTCCCTGTGTACTTTGTGGAGGCAATTGCTGCTGGTGAATGTCTCCACGGAGGAATTGATTATAATTCATTTTAATGAACATCATCTTCTCCACATTTTCTGGATGTAACCTCGTACGCCGATTGCTGACAAGGTGAGCGGCGGCACTAAACACTCTTTCGGAGTACACACTTGTGGGAGGGCAACTTAGGTAGAATAAAGCCAGTTTGTGCAAGGGCCTCCAAATTGCCTCTTTTTCCTGCCAGTATAAGTACGGACTGTCTGACGTGCCTACTTGGATGCGGTCACTCATATAATCCTCCACCATTCTTTCAATGGGGAGAGAATCATATGCAGTGACAGTAGACGACATGTCCGTAATCGTTGTCAGGTCCTTCAGTCCGGACCAGATGTCAGCATCAGCAGTCGCTCCAGACTGCCCTGCATCACCGCCAGCGGGTGGGCTCGGAATTCTGAGCCTTTTCCTCGCACCCCCAGTTGCGGGATAATGTGAAGGAGGAGATGTTGACAGGTCGCGTTCCGCTTGACTTGACAATTTTGTCACCAGCAGTTCTTTGAACCCCAGCAGACTTGTGTCTGCCGGAAAGAGAGATCCAAGGTAGGTTTTAAATCTAGGATCGAGCACGGTGGCCAAAATGTAGTGCTCTGATTTCAACAGATTGACCACCCGTGAATCCTTGTTAAGCGAATTAAGGGCTCCATCCACAAGTCCCACATGCCTAGCGGAATCGCTCTGTGTTAGCTCCTCCTTCAATGTCTCCAGCTTCTTCTGCAAAAGCCTGATGAGGGGAATGACCTGACTCAGGCTGGCAGTGTCTGAACTGACTTCACGTGTGGCAAGTTCAAAAGGTAGCAGAACCTTGCACAACGTTGAAATCATTCTCCACTGCGCTTGAGACAGGTGCATTCCACCTCCTATATCGTGCTCAGTTGTATAGGCTTGAATGGCCTTTTGCTGCTCCTCCAACCTCTGAAGCATATAGAGGGTTGAATTCCACCTCGTTACCACTTCTTGCTTCAGATGATGGCAGGGCAGGTTCAGGCGTTTTTGGTGGTGCTCCAGTCTTCTGTACGTGGTGCCTGTACGCCGAAAGTGTCCCGCAATTCTTCTGGCCACCGACAGCATCTCTTGCACGCCCCTCTCGTTTTTTAAATAATTCTGCACCACCAAATTCAAGGTATGTGCAAAACATGGGACGTGCTGGAATTTGCCCAGATTTAATGCACACACAATATTGCTGGCGTTGTCCGATGCCCCAAATCCACAGGAGAGTCCAATTGGGGTAAGCCATTCTGCGATGATCTTCCTCAGTTGCCGTAAGAGGTTTTTAGCTGTGTGCGTATTCTGGAAAGCGGTGATACAAAGCGTAGCCTGCCTAGGAAAGAGTTGGCGTTTGCGAGATGCTGCTACTGGTGCCGCCGCTGCTGTTCTTGCGGCGGGAGTCCATACATCTACCCAGTGGGCTGTCACAGTCATATAGTCCTGAGCCTGCCCTGCTCCACTTGTCCACATGTCCGTGGTTAAGTGGACATTGGGTACAACTGCATTTTTTAGGACACTGGTGAGTCTTTTTCTGAGGTCTGTGTACATTTTCGGTATCGCCTGCCTAGAGAAATGGAACCTAGATGGTATTTGGTACCGGGGACACAGTACCTCCAACAAGTCTCTAGTTGCCTCTGCAGTAATGATGGATACCGGAACCACGTTTCTCACAGCCCAGGATGCCAAGGCCTCAGTTATCCGCTTTGCAGCAGGATGACTGCTGTGATATTTCATCTTCCTCGCAAAGGACTGTTGGACAGTCAATTGCTTGGTGGAAGTAGTAAAAGTGGTCTTACGAGTACGACTTCCCCTCTGGGATGACCATCGACTCCCAGCAGCAACAACAGCAGCGCCAGCAGCAGTAGGCGTTACACGCAAGGATGCATCGGAGGAATCCCAGGCAGGAGAGGACTCGTCAGAATTGCCAGTGGCAATGACATGGCCTGCAGGACTATTGGCATTCCTGGGGAAGGAGGAAATTGACACTGAGGGAGTTGGTGGGGTGGTTTGTGTGAGCTTGGTTACAAGAGGAAGGAATTTACTGGTCAGTGGACTGCTTCCGCTGTCGCCCAAAGTTTTTGAACTTGTCACTGACTTATGATGAATGCGCTGCAGGTGACGTATAAGGGAGGATGTTCCGAGGTGGTTAACGTCCTTACCCCTACTTATTACAGCTTGACAAAGGCAACACACGGCTTGACAAATGTTGTCCGCATTTCTGTTGAAATACTTCCACACCGAAGAGCTGATTTTTTTGGTATTTTCACCAGGCATGTCAATGGCCCTATTCCTCCCACGGACAACAGGTGTCTCCCCGGGTGCCTGACTTAAACAAACCACCTCACCATCAGAATCCTCCTGGTCAATTTCCTCCCCAGCGCCAGCAACACCCATATCCTCCTCATCCTGGTGTACTTCAACACTGACATCTTCAATCTGACTATGAGGAACTGGACTGCGGGTGCTCCTTCCAGCACTTGCAGGGGGCGTGCAAATGGTGGAAGGCGCATGCTCTTCACGTCCAGTGTTGGGAAGGTCAGGCATCGCAAACGACACAATTGGACTCTCCTTGTGGATTTGTGATTTCGAAGAAAGCACAGTTCTTTGCTGTGCTTTTGCCAGCTTGAGTCTTTTCATTTTTCTAGCGAGAGGCTGAGTGCTTCCATCCTCATGTGAAGCTGAACCACTAGCCATGAACATAGGCCAGGGCCTCAGCCGTTCCTTGCCACTCCGTGTGGTAAATGGCATATTGGCAAGTTTACGCTTCTCCTCCGACAATTTTATTTTAGATTTTTGAGTCCTTTTTTTACTGATATTTGGTGTTTTGGATTTTACATGCTCTGTACTATGACATTGGGCATCGGCCTTGGCAGACGACATTGCTGGCATTTCATCGTCTCGGCCATGACTAGTGGCAGCAGCTTCAGCACGAGGTGGAAGTCGATCTTGATCTTTCCCTATTTTTGGAACCTCAACATTTTTGTTCTCCATATTTTAATAGGCACAACTAAAAGGCACCTCAGGTAAACAATGGAGATGGATGGATACTAGTATACTTATGGATGGATGAGCGACTGCCGACACAGAGGTAGCTATAGCCGTGGACTACCGTACTGTGTCTGCTGCTAATATAGACTGGATGATAATGATATAAAAAATATATATATATCACTACTGCAGCCGGACAGGTATATATTATATAATGACGGACCTGCTGGACACTGTCAGCACTGCAGACTCCTAAAGTAAGCTACTAGTATCAAGAAGATAGAAAAAAAAAAACACCACGGGTAGGTGGTATACAATTATGGATGGACGAGCGACTGCCGACACAGAGGTAGCTATAGCCGTGGACTACCGTACTGCGTCTGCTGCTAATATAGACTGGATGATAATGAGATATAAAATATATATATATCACTACTGCAGCCGGACAGGTATATATTATATAATGACGGACCTGCTGGACACTGTCAGCTCAGCACTGCAGACTCCTAAAGTAAGCTACTAGTAGTATCAAGAAGATAGAAAAAAAAAACACCACAGGTAGGTGGTATACAATTATGGATGGACGAGCGACTGCCGACACAGAGGTAGCTACAGCCGTGGACTACCGTACTGCGTCTGCTGCTAATATAGACTGGATGATAATGAGATATAAAATATATATATATATATATCACTACTGCAGCCGGACAGGTATATATTATATAATGACGGACCTGCTGGACACTGTCAGCTCAGCACTGCAGACTCCTAAAGTAAGCTACTAGTAGTATCAAGAAGATAGAAAAAAAAAAACACCACGGGTAGGTGGTATACAATTATGGATGGACGAGCGACTGCCGACACAGAGGTAGCTACAGCCGTGGACTACCGTACTGCGTCTGCTGCTAATATAGACTGGATGATAATGATATAAAAAATATATATATATATCACTACTGCAGCCGGACAGGTATATATTATATAATGACGGACCTGCTGGACACTGTCAGCTCAGCACTGCAGACTCCTAAAGTAAGCTACTAGTATCAAGAAGATAGAAAAAAAAAAAACACCACGGGTAGGTGGTATACAATTATGGATGGACGAGCGACTGCCGACACAGAGGTAGCTACAGCCGTGGACTACCGTACTGCTTCTGCTGCTAATATAGACTGGATGATAATGATATAAAAAATATATATATATCACTACTGCAGCCGGACAGGTATATATTATATAATGACGGACCTGCTGGACACTGTCAGCTCAGCACTGCAGACTCCTAAAGTAAGCTACTAGTATCAAGAAGATAGAAAAAAAAAAACACCACGGGTAGGTGGTATACAATTATGGATGGACGAGCGACTGCCGACACAGAGGTAGCTACAGCCGTGGACTACCGTACTGCGTCTACTGCAGTGCTAATATAGACTGGATGATAATGATATAAAAAATATATATATATCACTACTGCAGCCGGACAGGTATATATTATATAATGACGGACCTGCTGGACACTGTCAGCAGAATGCGTTTATAGAATAAAAACACCACACGACGAGTGTTTAACTTTTTCAGGCAGACAATCACAATATACTGGTGGTCAGTGGTCACTGGTCAGTCACACTGGCAGTGGCACTCTGGCAGCAAAAGTGTGCACTGTTAAAATATGTACTCCTGCTATAACTGCTCCCCAGTCTCCCCCACAGTTAAGCTGTGTGAGCAGTGAGCACTCAGCACAGTCAGATATACAGTATTACATAGATGATGCAGCACACTGAGGGCACACTGAGGCTGAGCACAGATATGGTATGTGACTGTGTCACACTGTGTATCGTTTTTTTTCAGGCAGAGAACGGATTAATTAAACTGGTGGTCACTGGTCACACTATCAGCAAGTAGTACTCCTAATATGCTCCCCAAAATTAGTAAATCAAGTGTCTCTACTACTCTCTCTAGTCTACTCTAAACGGAGAGGATGCCAGCCACGTCCTCTCCCTATCAATCTCAATGCACGTGTGAAAATGGCGGCGACGCGCGGCTCCTTATATAGAATCCGAGTCTCGCGATAGAATCCGAGCCTCGCGAGAATCCGACAGCGGGATGATGACGTTCGGGCGCGCTCGGGTTAACCGAGCAAGGCGGGAAGATCCGAGTCTGCCTCGGACCCGTGTAAAAAGCGTGAAGTTCGGGGGGGTTCGGTTTCCGAGAAAATGAACCCGCTCATCACTAATATTTAATCCAAATAATTTTTAGTATTTGCACTGTGAGGTGTAGGGGTACGCTCTCTTGTGCCGCATATTGTGTTACATAACTCCGGAAAAATAATGGAGAACAAACATTTGGAGGATAAAATAGGGAAAGATCAAGAACCACTTCCTCCTAGTGCTGAAGCTGCTGCCACTAGTCATGACATAGACGATGAAATGCCATCAACGTCGTCTGCCAAGACCAATGCCCATTGTGATAGTAGAGGGCATGTAAAATCCAAAAAGCCAAAGTTCAGTAAAAAGACCCAAAAAAATAAATTAAATTGTCTGAGGAGAAACGTAAACTTGCCAATATGCCATTTACGACACGGAGTGGCAAGGAACGGCTGAGGCCCTGCCCTATGTTCATGACTAGTGGTTCAGCTTCACATGACGATGGAAGCCCTCATAACTGAGGCCTTGACACTTATGTTGGTGTTAGACGTGCGTCTGGTATCCGCCATTAGTGCAGTGGGTTTTAGACAATTGATGGAGGTATTGTGTCCCCGGTACCAAATCCCATCTAGATTCCACTTCACTAGGCAGGCAATAGCGAGATTTTGCCATTTAATTCCAGTGATTTGGACGTATAATTATTAATTACAGTGATCTTGCCAATTAATTCCAGTGATTTGGATGTATAATTGTTAATTACAGTGATCTTGCCAAATAATTCCAGTGATTTGGATGTATAATTCCAGTGATTTTGCCAATTAATTCCAGTGATTTGAACGTATAATTATTAATTACAGTGATCTTGCCAATTAATTCCAGTGATTTGGACGTATAATTACAGTGATCTTGCCAATTAATTCCAGTGATTTGGACGTATAATTATTAATTACAGTGATCTTGCCAATTAATTCCAGTGATTTGGACGTATAATTCCAGTGATTTGGCCAATTAATTCCAGTGATTTGGACGTATAATTATTAATTACAGTGATCTTGCCAATTAATTCCAGTGATTTGGACGTATAATTACAGTGATCTTGCCAATTAATTCCAGTGATTTGGATGTATAATTGTTAATTACAGTGATCTTGCCAAATAATTCCAGTGATTTGGATGTATAATTCCAGTGATTTTGCCAATTAATTCCAGTGATTTGAACGTATAATTATTAATTACAGTGATCTTGCCAATTAATTCCAGTGATTTGGACGTATAATTACAGTGATCTTGCCAATTAATTCCAGTGATTTGGACGTATAATTATTAATTACAGTGATCTTGCCAATTAATTCCAGTGATTTGGACGTATAATTCCAGTGATTTGGCCAATTAATTCCAGTGATTTGGACGTATAATTATTAATTACAGTGATCTTGCCAATTAATTCCAGTGATTTGGACGTATAATTACAGTGATCTTGCCAATTAATACCAGTGATTTGGACGTATAATTCCAGTGATTTGGACGTATAATTCCAGTTGGAATTGTTTGTGTCGCTTGGCTTAGTCATACAGCTACCTCATTGCTCCTCTTCGACATCTTTGCATGAGGTGCTGTTTGGGGCCTAGTTTTTGAAAAGTGTCATCCTGTGTGACACTGCCGTATGAGTCCAGGGGTACTGCTGTATTAGTCCTGGGGTACTGCCGTATGAGTCCAGGGGTACTGCTGTATTAGTCCTGGGGTACTGCCGTATAAGTCCACCAATTGCAGAATTTTTAAAAAATTACAGGGGCATGCTGGAGGTGATGTCAGTGGACCGAACAATTGCGGCCCACTCTCGACATTCAGCCACTGCGTGACACTACTAGATGGGCCAGGTGGTTGTGTCGCTTAGCTTAGTCATACAGCAACCTCGGTGCACCTTTTTTTCTTCTTTGCATCATGTGCTGTTTGGGAACTATTTTTTTAAAGTGCCATCCTGTCTGACACTTCCGTATATGTCCAGTGGTACTGCCATTTAATTACAGTGATTTGGACGTATAATTCCAGTGATTTTGCAGTATTATTACTAGAGATGAGCGGGTTCGGTTTCTCTGAATCCGAACCCGCCAGAACTTCATGTTTTTTTTCACGGGTCCGAGCGACTCGGATCTTCCCGCCTTGCTCGGTTAACCCGAGCGCGCCTGAACGTCATCATGACGCTGTCGGATTCTCGCGAGGCTCGGATTCTATCGCGAGACTCGGATTCTATATAAGGAGCCGCGCGTCGCCGCCATTTTCACACGTGCATTGAGATTGATAGGGAGAGGACGTGGCTGGCGTCCTCTCCGTTTAGAATTAGAATAGATTAGAGAGACACTTGATTTACTAATTTTGGGGAGCATTAGGAGTACTCAGTAGTGTACAGTGCAGAGTTTTGCTGATAGTGACCAGTGACCACCACTTTTATTTATAATCCGTTCTCTGCCTGAAAAAAGCGATACACAGCACACAGTGACTCAGTCACATACCATATCTGTGTGCACTGCTCAGGCTCAGGCCAGTGTGCTGCATCATCTATTATCTATATATAATATTATATATATCTGTCTGACTGCTCAGCTCACACAGCTTATAATTGTGGGGGAGACTGGGGAGCACTACTGCAGTGCCAGTTATAGGTTATAGCAGGAGCCAGGAGTACATAATATAATCCGTTCTCTGCCTGAAAAAAGCGATACACAGCACACAGTGACTCAGTCACATACCATATCTGTGTGCACTGCTCAGGCTCAGGCCAGTGTGCTGCATCATCTATTATCTATATATAATATTATATATATCTGTCTGACTGCTCAGCTCACACAGCTTATAATTGTGGGGGAGACTGGGGAGCACTACTGCAGTGCCAGTTATAGGTTATAGCAGGAGCCAGGAGTACATAATATATTATATAGTGAGTGACCACCAGACACACAGTGCAGTTTATTTAATATATCCGTTCTCTGCCTGAAAAAAGCGATACACACAGTGACTCAGTCAGTCACATACCATATCTGTGTGCACTGCTCAGGCTCAGGCCAGTGTGCTGCATCATCTATATATATTATATATCTGTCTGACTGCTCAGCTCACACAGCTTATAATTGTGGGGGAGCCTGGGGAGCACTACTGCAGTGCCAGTTATAGGTTATAGCAGGAGCCAGGAGTACATAATATTATATTAAAATTAAACAGTGCACACTTTTGCTGCAGGAGTGCCACTGCCAGTGTGACTAGTGACCAGTGACCTGACCACCAGTATATAATATTAGTAGTATACTATCTCTTTATCAACCAGTCTATATTAGCAGCAGACACAGTACAGTGCGGTAGTTCACGGCTGTGGCTACCTCTGTGTCGGCACTCGGCAGCCCGTCCATAATTGTATATACCACCTAACCGTGGTTTTTTTTTCTTTCTTTATACATACATACTAGTTACGAGTATACTATCTCTTTATCAACCAGTCTATATATTAGCAGCAGACACAGTACAGTGCGGTAGTTCACGGCTGTGGCTACCTCTGTGTCGGCACTCGGCAGCCCGTCCATAATTGTATATACCACCTAACCGTGGTTTTTTTTTCTTTCTTTATACATACATACTAGTTACGAGTATACTATCTCTTTATCAACCAGTCTATATATTAGCAGCAGACACAGTACAGTGCGGTAGTTCACGGCTGTGGCTACCTCTGTGTCGGCACTCGGCAGCCCGTCCATAATTGTATATACCACCTAACCGTGGTTTTTTTTTCTTTCTTTATACATACATACTAGTTACGAGTATACTATCTCTTTATCAACCAGTCTATATTAGCAGCAGACACAGTACAGTGCGGTAGTTCACGGCTGTGGCTACCTCTGTGTCGGCACTCGGCAGCCCGTCCATAATTGTATATACCACCTAACCGTGGTTTTTTTTTCTTTCTTTATACATACATACTAGTTACGAGTATACTATCTCTTTATCAACCAGTCTATATATTAGCAGCAGACACAGTACAGTGCGGTAGTTTACGGCTGTGGCTACCTCTGTGTCGGCACTCGGCAGCCCGTCCATAATTGTATATACCACCTAACCGTGGTTTTTTTTTCTTTCTTTATACATACATACTAGTTACGAGTATACTATCTCTTTATCAACCAGTCTATATTAGCAGCAGACACAGTACAGTGCGGTAGTTCACGGCTGTGGCTACCTCTGTGTCGGCACTCGGCAGCCCGTCCATAATTGTATATACCACCTAACCGTGGTTTTTTTTTCTTTCTTTATACATACATACTAGTTACGAGTATACTATCTCTTTATCAACCAGTCTATATATTAGCAGCAGACACAGTACAGTGCGGTAGTTCACGGCTGTGGCTACCTCTGTGTCGGCACTCGGCAGCCCGTCCATAATTGTATATACCACCTAACCGTGTTTTTTTTTTCTTTCTTTATACATACATACTAGTTACGAGTATACTATCTCTTTATCAACCAGTCTATATATTAGCAGCAGACACAGTACAGTGCGGTAGTTCACGGCTGTGGCTACCTCTGTGTCGGCACTCGGCAGCCCGTCCATAATTGTATATACCACCTAACCGTGGTTTTTTTTTCTTTCTTTATACATACATACTAGTTACGAGTATACTATCTCTTTATCAACCAGTCTATATTAGCAGCAGACACAGTACAGTGCGGTAGTTCACGGCTGTGGCTACCTCTGTGTCGGCACTCGGCAGCCCGTCCATAATTGTATATACCACCTAACCGTGGTTTTTTTTTCTTTCTTTATACATACATACTAGTTACGAGTATACTATCTCTTTATCAACCAGTCTATATATTAGCAGCAGACACAGTACAGTGCGGTAGTTCACGGCTGTGGCTACCTCTGTGTCGGCACTCGGCAGCCCGTCCATAATTGTATACTAGTATCCAATCCATCCATCTCCATTGTTTACCTGAGGTGCCTTTTAGTTGTGCCTATTAAAATATGGAGAACAAAAATGTTGAGGTTCCAAAATTAGGGAAAGATCAAGATCCACTTCCACCTCGTGCTGAAGCTGCTGCCACTAGTCATGGCCGAGACGATGAAATGCCAGCAACGTCGTCTGCCAAGGCCGATGCCCAATGTCATAGTACAGAGCATGTCAAATCCAAAACATCAAATATCAGTAAAAAAAGGACTCCAAAACCTAAAATAAAATTGTCGGAGGAGAAGCGTAAACTTGCCAATATGCCATTTACCACACGGAGTGGCAAGGAACGGCTGAGGCCCTGGCCTATGTTCATGGCTAGTGGTTCAGCTTCACATGAGGATGGAAGCACTCAGCCTCTCGCTAGAAAAATGAAAAGACTCAAGCTGGCAAAAGCAGCACAGCAAAGAACTGTGCATTCTTCGAAATCCCAAATCCACAAGGAGAGTCCAATTGTGTCGGTTGCGATGCCTGACCTTCCCAACACTGGACGTGAAGAGCATGCGCCTTCCACCATTTGCACGCCCCCTGCAAGTGCTGGAAGGAGCACCCGCAGTCCAGTTCCTGATAGTCAGATTGAAGATGTCAGTGTTGAAGTACACCAGGATGAGGAGGATATGGGTGTTGCTGGCGCTGGGGAGGAAATTGACCAGGAGGATTCTGATGGTGAGGTGGTTTGTTTAAGTCAGGCACCCGGGGAGACACCTGTTGTCCGTGGGAGGAATATGGCCGTTGACATGCCAGGTGAAAATACCAAAAAAATCAGCTCTTCGGTGTGGAGGTATTTCACCAGAAATGCGGACAACAGGTGTCACGCCGTGTGTTCCCTTTGTCAAGCTGTAATAAGTAGGGGTAAGGACGTTAACCACCTCGGAACATCCTCCCTTATACGTCACCTGCAGCGCATTCATAATAAGTCAGTGACAAGTTCAAAAACTTTGGGTGACAGCGGAAGCAGTCCACTGACCAGTAAATCCCTTCCTCTTGTAACCAAGCTCACGCAAACCACCCCACCAACTCCCTCAGTGTCAATTTCCTCCTTCCCCAGGAATGCCAATAGTCCTGCAGGCCATGTCACTGGCAATTCTGACGAGTCCTCTCCTGCCTGGGATTCCTCCGATGCATCCTTGCGTGTAACGCCTACTGCTGCTGGCGCTGCTGTTGTTGCCGCTGGGAGTTGATGGTCATCCCAGAGGGGAAGTCGTAAGCCCACTTGTACTACTTCCAGTAAGCAATTGACTGTTCAACAGTCCTTTGCGAGGAAGATGAAATATCACAGCAGTCATCCTACTGCAAAGCGGATAACTGAGGCCTTGGCATCCTGGGTGGTGAGAAACGTGGTTCCGGTATCCATCATTACTGCAGAGCCAACTAGAGACTTGTTGGAGGTACTGTGTCCCCGGTACCAAATACCATCTAGGTTCCATTTCTCTAGGCAGGCGATACCGAAAATGTACACAGACCTCAGAAAAAGAGTCACCAGTGTCCTAAAAAATGCAGCTGTACCCAATGTCCACTTAACCACGGACATGTGGACAAGTGGAGCAGGGCAGGCTCAGGACTATATGACTGTGACAGCCCACTGGGTAGATGTATGGACTCCCGCCGCAAGAACAGCAGCGGCGGCACCAGTAGCAGCATCTCGCAAACGCCAACTCTTTCCTAGGCAGGCTACGCTTTGTATCACCGCTTTCCAGAATACGCACACAGCTGAAAACCTCTTACGGCAACTGAGGAAGATCATCGCGGAATGGCTTACCCCAATTGGACTCTCCTGTGGATTTGTGGCATCGGACAACGCCAGCAATATTGTGTGTGCATTAAATCTGGGCCAATTCCAGCACGTCCCATGTTTTGCACATACCTTGAATTTGGTGGTGCAGAATTTTTTAAAAAACGACAGGGGCGTGCAAGAGATGCTGTCGGTGGCCAGAAGAATTGCGGGACACTTTCGGCGTACAGGCACCACGTACAGAAAACTGGAGCACCACCAAAAACTACTGAACCTGCCCTGCCATCATCTGAAGCAAGAAGTGGTAACGAGGTGGAATTCAACCCTCTATATGCTTCAGAGGTTGGAGGAGCAGCAAAAGGCCATTCAAGCCTATACAATTGAGCACGATATAGTAGGTGGAATGCACCTGTCTCAAGTGCAGTGGAGAATGATTTCAACGTTGTGCAAGGTTCTGATGCCCTTTGAACTTGCCACACGTGAAGTCAGTTCAGACACTGCCAGCCTGAGTCAGGTCATTCCCCTCATCAGGCTTTTGCAGAAGAAGCTGGAGGCATTGAAGGAGGAGCTAACACGGAGCGATTCCGCTAGGCATGTGGGACTTGTGGATGCAGCCCTTAATTCGCTTAACAAGGATTCACGGGTGGTCAATCTGTTGAAATCAGAGCACTACATTTTGGCCACCGTGCTCGATCCTAGATTTAAAGCCTACCTTGGATCTCTCTTTCCGGCAGACACAGGTCTGCTGGGGTTGAAAGACCTGCTGGTGACAAAATTGTCAAGTCAAGCGGAACGCGACCTGTCAACATCTCCTCCTTCACATTCTCCCGCAACTGGGGGTGCGAGGAAAAGGCTAAGAATTCCGAGCCCACCCGCTGGCGGTGATGCAGGGCAGTCTGGAGCGACTGCTGATGCTGACATCTGGTCCGGACTGAAGGACCTGACAACGATTACGGACATGTCGTCTACTGTCACTGCATATGATTCTCTCAACATTGATAGAATGGTGGAGGATTATATGAGTGACCGCATCCAAGTAGGCACGTCACACAGTCCGTACTTATACTGGCAGGAAAAAGAGGCAATTTGGAGGCCCTTGCACAAACTGGCTTTATTCTACCTAAGTTGCCCTCCCACAAGTGTGTACTCCGAAAGAGTGTTTAGTGCCGCCGCTCACCTTGTCAGCAATCGGCGTACGAGGTTACATCCAGAAAATGTGGAGAAGATGATGTTCATTAAAATGAATTATAATCAATTCCTCCGCGGAGACATTGACCAGCAGCAATTGCCTCCACAAAGTACACAGGGAGCTGAGATGGTGGATTCCAGTGGGGACGAATTGATAATCTGTGAGGAGGGGGATGTACACGGTGATATATCGGAGGGTGAAGATGAGGTGGACATCTTGCCTCTGTAGAGCCAGTTTGTGCAAGGAGAGATTAATTGCTTCTTTTTTGGGGGGGGTCCAAACCAACCCGTCATATCAGTCACAGTCGTGTGGCAGACCCTGTCACTGAAATGATGGGTTGGTTAAAGTGTGCATGTCCTGTTTTGTTTATACAACATAAGGGTGGGTGGGAGGGCCCAAGGACAATTCCATCTTGCACCTCTTTTTTCTTTTCTTTTTCTTTGCATCATGTGCTGATTGGGGAGGGTTTTTTGGAAGGGACATCCTGCGTGACACTGCAGTGCCACTCCTAGATGGGCCCGGTGTTTGTGTCGGCCACTAGGGTCGCTAATCTTACTCACACAGTCAGCTACCTCATTGCGCCTCTTTTTTTCTTTGCGTCATGTGCTGTTTGGGGAGGGTTTTTTGGAAGGGACATCCTGCGTGACACTGCAGTGCCACTCCTAGATGGGCCCGGTGTTTGTGTCGGCCACTAGGGTCGCTAATCTTACTCACACAGCTACCTCATTGCGCCTCTTTTTTTCTTTGCGTCATGTGCTGTTTGGGGAGGGTTTTTTGGAAGGGACATCCTGCGTGACACTGCAGTGCCACTCCTAGATGGGCCCGGTGTTTGTGTCGGCCACTAGGGTCGCTAATCTTACTCACACAGCTACCTCATTGCGCCTCTTTTTTTCTTTGCGTCATGTGCTGTTTGGGGAGGGTTTTTTGGAAGGGACATCCTGCGTGACACTGCAGTGCCACTCCTAGATGGGCCCGGTGTTTGTGTCGGCCACTAGGGTCGCTAATCTTACTCACACAGTCAGCTACCTCATTGCGCCTCTTTTTTTCTTTGCGTCATGTGCTGTTTGGGGAGGGTTTTTTGGAAGGGCCATCCTGCGTGACACTGCAGTGCCACTCCTAGATGGGCCCGGTGTTTGTGTCGGCCACTAGGGTCGCTAATCTTACTCACACAGCTACCTCATTGCGCCTCTTTTTTTCTTTGCGTCATGTGCTGTTTGGGGAGGGTTTTTTGGAAGGGCCATCCTGCGTGACACTGCAGTGCCACTCCTAGATGGGCCCGGTGTTTGTGTCGGCCACTAGGGTCGCTAATCTTACTCACACAGCTACCTCATTGCGCCTCTTTTTTTCTTTGCGTCATGTGCTGTTTGGGGAGGGTTTTTTGGAAGGGACATCCTGCGTGACACTGCAGTGCCACTCCTAGATGGGCCCGGTGTTTGTGTCGGCCACTAGGGTCGCTTATCTTACTCACACAGCGACCTCGGTGCAAATTTTAGGACTAAAAATAATATTGTGAGGTGTGAGGTATTCAGAATAGACTGAAAATGAGTGTAAATTATGGTTTTTGAGGTTAATAATACTTTGGGATCAAAATGACCCCCAAATTCTATGATTTAAGCTGTTTTTTAGTGTTTTTTGAAAAAAACACCCGAATCCAAAACACACCCGAATCCGACAAAAAAAATTCGGTGAGGTTTTGCCAAAACGCGTTCGAACCCAAAACACGGCCGCGGAACCGAACCCAAAACCAAAACCCGAAAAATTTCAGGCGCTCATCTCTAATTATTACAGTGATTTTGCAGTATAATTCCAGTGATTTGGACGTATAATTCCAGTGATTTTGACGTATAATTCAAGTGATTTTGCCATTTAATTCCAGTGATTTGGATGTATAATTCCAGTGATTTGGACTTATAATTCCAGTGGGAATTGTTTGTGTCTCTTGGCTTAGTCATACAGCTACCTCATTGCACCTCTTCTACATCTTTGCATCATGTGCTGTTTGGGGCCTAGTTTTTGAAAAGTGCCATCCTGTCTGACGCTGCAGTACCACTCCTAGATGGGCCAGGTGTTTGTGCCGCACACTTGTGTCGCTTGGCTTAGTCATACAGCAGCCTCGGTGCACCTCTTTTTCTTGTTTGCATCATATGCTGTTTGGGGACTAGTTTTTGAATAGTGCCATCTTGTCTGCAGCTGCAGTGCCACTCCTAGATGGGCCAGGTGTTTGTGCCGCACACTTGTGTCGCTTAGCTTGGTCATACAGCCACCTCGGTGCAACTTGTAGGCCTAAAAACAATATTATGAGGTGTTCAGAATAGACTGGAAATGAGTGGAAATGAATGTTATTGAGGTTAATAATACCATAGGAGCAAAATTACCCCCAAATTCTATGATTTTAGCTGTTTTTATGTTTTTTTCAAAAATCATCCAGATCCAAAACCAAAACACGAAAGGGTGGTTTTGGCAAAACCAAGCCAAAACCAAAACACGAAAGT
Organism: Pseudophryne corroboree; assembly: GCF_028390025.1. Lineage (NCBI taxonomy): Eukaryota > Metazoa > Chordata > Amphibia > Anura > Myobatrachidae > Pseudophryne > Pseudophryne corroboree. The sequence continues at coordinate 467,404,486 of NC_086451.1, forward strand.
GGAATTAGAATTAAGACCAAAACACAAAACACGAAAAGTGCCAGCCGCACATCTCTATTAAATATATATGTCATATTGTATATAAAACACACATTTCATAAATGGCAATTGCACGGCCCCAGGCTGTTAATTTAGTAGCATGTAAATCTTTTCAGCACCCACACAGCTATAGGTTGTTGCCCTAAAAACATTTGACCAGGTTTGGTTAATCATTGAAAGTCTCTGAGTGCCATTCTGAGGTGGATGAGTATTGTAGTTTTTGTCAGAACCGCTACTAGACTTTTTGGTGCCATGTTCCAGAGAGAGAATTGCCTCCCCTCCCCCCATTTTTCCTATAAGAACATAAGGCGCATAACTCGTGGGGAAGGAGCATGACAAGATTGATCCCAGAGAGAGCCCATACTATGATGCCCCTTCCCACATATATATATATATATATATATATATATATATATATATATATATAAAATACACACATTTATATACCACTGCAAAAAAATGGATTTGGACACAAATCCTCTTTATACCGCATTCGTGTACTAAACTTGAGAGCTCGTTGAATCATACATTTCAATATACTGCCATACCCAGGATTCAAACCTATAACCTGTTGAATTCTAATCAGACACCCTACTCATTGAGCTATTTGATCCTGCATAAAAACTATGAGAACTATATAAAGCTACTGGTACTTTGTAAAAAATAATAATCAGCATTGCTATTGAACAGATCTATGTAGTGTGCAGTCACACATCCAATCTCTTGCAGCCACACACTACATAGATCTGCTCAGCCGCAATGCTGATCATTTTTTCACAAAGTACAAGGTAAGCTTCAGATACTTAGAATTATCTAGCTTAGAAATATCTACCTTTCTATGCAAGGGCAGATAGCTCAATGACTAGATTGTCTGCCTGTAATGCCACAGGCAATGGGTTCGAATCCCGGGTATGTCAGCATCTTGAAATGTAATAAAGGACAGTGTGACTGAACAAAGAATCTCAAGTTGAGTTCATGAATGTTGTATAGGTATTAGTGACAGAAGGGGTCAGGGTAGGAAACAGCTGCAAGTTAAAGTGATTAAAACAGATAATAGACAAGTGCTGCCATCTGCGCCCCCTACCCTGCAGCGCTATGTGCGGTGCCTCCACCACACACACCTAGTTACGGACCTGGTTTTTGTACAGTTCACTGGAGCCAGTTGTAACTTTATTGAGTGTTAGCAGGCTTTGGAGAAAGATATACAGTAAATATACTGTATGTGTGTGTGTGTATCTAATGTGACAAAACTCGTTGAGGAGTGTATAGCGTTGATACACTTTATCTATACGGTGGAGTTCCGTGCAAGTGACTGTCTATACGTGTTATACCTATGGCATACTTGCCTACTTTCTTTTTCTCTTCTCCAGGAGAAGCCTGGAGAGGAATGGCAGCGGGTCACTTTGGGGGAGGGGCCTAATGACATGACAGTTCAGTCCCGACCCCTCTAGCCAGAGAAATGCCCGCAATTTGTGGGTCTGTAGGTAGGGGACAGGGATAAAAGATGTAATTTGTATCTTTAGCCCTGCCCCCTTTCCACCGCTGATGAGTTTTCTGTGTTTTTATCTCTGTCCTGCCCACTTCAATAGGAAGTGGGCAGAATGTGGGCGGATTGCAGGAGAGTCACACACTTCCTGGGTTGCGGGGGACTACCCTAAAAATCGATAGTCTCCCGCAGCTTCCGGGAGGGTTTGCAAGTACAACCTACGGTGGTTGAAACCGCCATTTGTGGTACGTGATTTTAATCCTATTGTCTGTGGAAGCTGACAAAATAAATGTACTTTTTAACAGATTAATGCGCTATGGGCCACCCTTTTTCTTATTGGTTTTTAGATGTATATAATATAGGGTTTCACATGAAATACCTTCAATCAAAATCCAGACGGTCAAAATCCCAACAAAAATTGACCGACGGTCAAAATCCCGACAAGGTCAAAATACCAACATTTAAAATGTGGACAGGTCAAAAAGCCGACAAGAGTTTTTCATTGTTTTTTGGTGTGTATGTCGACACAGGTCTACATGGACACCGTATAAGTGTACCGCGTCTCCGCACATGCGCTCGGCACACTATTATATTCCCCCTCCAGGTCCACTGGGATGGTAAAGTCGGTTTCAATGAAAAAATCATGAAAAAATCATGTCGACTTTTAACCTGTCGACATTTTAAATGTCAGTATTTTGACCTTGTCGGGATTTTGACCATTGGTCAATGGTTGTCGGTATTTTGACTGTCGGGATTTTGTTTGTAGGTAAATTGAACCCATCCCATAATATATATCAGTCAGTAATAGAGACACACTGTAAGATGGAAGATAGTTCACCTGGCAGCAGAGGTGAAAGTATGGTGGTACGGGCTGGTACGGCATACCGTTATGAGATTGGCAGCCGGTACGCCGTACCACCCGTCCCGCGGCTACTGTGAGCGCTTTTGCATTAAAGTACCCATGACGTATCAGGCCGCTGATTGGCTGAGAATGGCTGTCTCTCAGCCAACCAGTGGCCTGTTACCATGGTAATGGCCACTGAAGAGGCGGGAAAGCAGTGCTGTTCTCGGCTCTGCCTGTCCTCCGCCCCCGGCGTGCTCTCTCCTCTCCCCGCTGCTTGTGCTATGATTCCCTGCTCCCCATGGTGCTGACATTGGTCAGGCTACTGGGTCCCCTGTGTGATCCTCCCAGCTCCAGAGCTGCCACAGGGGATTTGTCTGCAGGGATGGTGCTGCTGCTTCCCCCAGTGCACGGCCAGTGTTACAGGTGAGTGCCTGTGCCTCTTCACATAGTGTTCCCCCTGTGTGGTGCTATGATCCACGCTGTCTTCTACTCTCCCCCCTGTATCCACTACTCTCCCCTCTCTGGCCCCACTCTGCTCCCTGTGTCCCTCACTCTCCCCACTGTGTCCCCTACTCTCCCCCCTGTGTGGTGCTATGATCCACGCTGTCTTCTACTCTCCCCCCTGTATCCACTACTCTCCCCTCTGTGGCCCCACTCTGCTCCCTGTGTACCCCACTCTCCCCCCTGCAGCCCCACTCTCCCCACTGTGTCCCCTACTCTCCCCCCTGTGTCCCTCACTCTCCCCCCTGTGGCCCACTCTGCTCCCTGTGTCCCCGACTCTCCCCCCTGTGGACCCACTCTCCACCCTGTGGCCTTAATCTCCCCCCTGTGGCCCCACTCTCCCCACTGTGTCCCCTACTCTCGCCCCTGTGGCCTCACACTCCCCACTGTGTCCCATACTCTTCCCCCTGTGGCCCCATTCTCCCCACTGTGTCCCCTACTCTCCCCACTATGTCCCCTACTCTCCCCCTGTGTCCCCACTCTGCTCCCTGTGACCTCACTCTCCCCCCTGTGGCCTCACTCTCCTCCCTGTGGCCCCACTCTCCCCACTATGTCCCCTACTCTTCACTCTGTGTCCCCAATCTAACCCCTTTAGATTTTCTTAATATATGCATAAGGGGCTCTGCTGTCTGGCATAACATGTTTAAGGGGATCTGCTGTCTGGTGTAATGTTTATAAGGGGCTCTGCTGTCTGGCGTAACGTGTATAAGGGGATCTGCGGTCTGGTGTAATGTTTATAAGGGGCTCTGCTGTCTGGCGTAACGTGTATAAGGGGCTCTGCTGTCTTGCGTAACATGTTTAAGGGGATCTGCTGTCTGGTGTAATGTTTATAAGGGGCTCTGCTGTCTTGCGTAACATGTATAAGGGGATCTGCTGTCTGGTGTAATGTTTATAAGGGGCTCTGCTGTCTGGCGTAACATGTATAAGGGGATCTGCTGTCTGGTGTAATGTTTATAAGGGGCTCTGCTGTCTGGCGTAACATGTATAAGGGGATCTGCTGTCTGGTGTAATGTTTATAAGGGGCTCTGCTATCTGGCGTTACGTGTATAATGGGCTCTGGTGTCTGGCGTAACGTGTTTAAGGGACTCTGTTGTCTGGCGTAACATGTATAAGGGGCTCTATTGTGTGGCGTAGCAAGTAATGTATAAGGGGCTCTGCTGTGCGGTGTAATGTGAACAACGGGCACTACTGTAGATGTGCTATATGGAATGGAAAGGAATGTTCCCAGAGTGAAGAGAAATGGATTGCGTGTCATGTTGACATGCCCCCATTTTGCGTGGTCACGCGCCTTATGGCACGTGGCCACGCCCATTTTTGGGCACACAGTACCACTAGAATATTTTTTTCTACTTGCACCGCTGCCTGACACAGAACAATTGCCCCTCAGCACAATGACACGCCTAGGGTTCTTATATGCCTCAGACAGGCACTTTACTGACAGAGCTTAATCCCTGAACACTGGACGCTATTCTCAGTCTCTGTTCTATGGTCCTGATTCATACTTGTACGCAAACCCGGTGGTAAGTGTATAAATCCAATGGTGGGGACACTGAGCGTGTGCAGAAAGGGCCCTATGTCCTCGCACGCTGTACCCTCTAAGCCCCAGCCTGATTGCCAGGATGTGGGCATTTGGGGGCATGGTAGGGGCAGCAACCAGGTCTGTTCCTCAAAACTGAGGCATGTCGCCTCCATTTTGTGGGAGTGCCAAAGTCATTGTCTGCATCTGGTGATGCAGATTTACTGACAAGGCTGCAGACATGGGCCCTCATTCCGAGTTGATCGCTCACTAGCTGCTTTAAGCAGCAGTGCAAACGCTAAGCCACCGCCCTCTGGGAGTGTATCTTAGCTTAGCAGAAGTGCAAACGAAAGGATCGCAGCGCTGCTACAAAAAAAGTTTGTGCAGTTTCTGAGCAGCTCGAAACTTACTCCTAGCTAGCGATCACTTCAGACTGTTTAGTTCCTGGTTTGACGTCACAAACACGCCCTGCGTTCATCCAGCCACTCCCCCGTTTCCCCTGCCACTCCTGCGTTTTTATCGGGCACGCCTGCGTTTTTACACACACTCCTCGAAAACGGTCAGTTTCCGCCCAGAAACACCCACTTCCTGTCAATCACTCACCGATCAGCAGTGCGACTGAAAGGCGTCGTTAGACCTTGTGTGAAACTGCATAGTTTTGTGTGAAAGTACGTCACGCGTGCGCACTGCGCACCATATGCATGCGCAGAAAAGCCGCTTTTTCACCTAATTGCCGCGCTGCGACCGAAAGCAGCTAGTGAACAACTCGGAATGACCCCCCTGAGACTGAAATCTGAGTAACCTGAAGGTTACTCAGATGACTGATGGTCACGGAGAATTATCCGATGGTGCATCTTGAGACGCAACAGTGGTTTACAGAAGCAGGCAGGTGGCGTCTATTTACAGATGTGCACCGGACCATTTGTTCTGGTTTTAGATTTGGCTCTGATTCGTAGTCTGGATTTGGATTTACCAAACCACCATGGCTGGCTTTATATTTATATTTGTTTTCAAAAATTGACAAACAAAAGCTAAAATCACATAATTTGGGACTGTTTTTGTTCCTAGAGTATTATCAAGCTCAATAACATTAATGTCCTCAAAACGTGGAAAAAATTCCACGAGGAAGACCTTTACCTGCAATGACGTCAAAGTACAGATACTTCTGTAATGGTGGATTCCAGCGGGGATGAATTCGTATTGTGGGAAGATGATGTACAAACTGATGAGGGTGAGGATGATAATGACAGCGACATCTTGCCACTGTAGAGTTGATTGACCGCACTGTTACCTTAGCTGCCTTAAGCCTACCACTGACAACAACACTGTTAGTTGTCTTAAGCCCAGTGGTTATAGGGGTGGAACTGCATTCCGTCACCTCTAATTGCAGGCGGAACCAGTTCCACCTCCGCCTGGCTCACTAAGCATCAGGTCCCAGCAGCATTGTAAAGTTGGCTGCATTGACAGCGAAAAGAAGGGGCTGCTATTTCAAAATGTGACGTGAGCCAAACACGGCTCGCGGACCACCAGCCAATGAGAAGCTGCCAAGCGGCAACTTCTCATTGCTTGACGGCTCGCAAACCATGATTTGTGAGCAGTCGGCTCCAGTTTCAAAGTGCAGCTGGGCGGCCCCTTCTTTTGAATAGCAGCTGGTTCGTGTGTACTGTCTGGCGCCTGCTGCCAGCTTTACTACACTGCAGCCATGACCCGATGCTCCCGGCTCTCAGGACGCAGGGCGTGAGATGCGGTGAGATGCGGGGAGGGGGTTGTAAAAGAAGCGGGAGGTGAGATGGAGTGGTAGGAGCAGGGAGTGAGATGGGGGGGTGAGAGAAGCTGGTGGTGAGATGAGTAGAGAGTGAGATGGAGTGAGAGGAGCAGGGGCTGAGATGGAGAGGGAGTGAGAGGTGCAGGGGGTGAGATGGGGGAGTGAGGCACAGGGAGTGAGAGGTGCAGGGGGTGAGATGGGGGAGTGAGGCACAGGGAGTGAGAGGTGTAGGGGGTAAGTAAAGGAGAGAAAGACTCAGATGATCAGACACATAGGAGAGCACATAGGGAGTAAGGGATACCTAGGATGAAGATATGGACACATGAGGAGAGTGACATACAAAGGAAGCAAGAAAACAGAAGGGACACATGGAAGACATAAGAGAGGTGAGCAAAGGTTGTTCAACATACCATATACTGCAATATTGTGAATCAAATCTAAATTAGGAGGGGGGGGCACTGCTTTGGGCATTGTGCGTGTAAGTGGCTCTGCTATTGTGGGCATTGTCTGTGTAAAGGGCACTAGTATGTGGGGCAGGCAATGTGAATAAGATTGTGCTACTGTGAGGCATTATTTGGAATTGGGGTACTTTTGTGTGGCCACGCCCCTTCCTTGTGAGGCCACACCCCTTCTTTGTGATGAACGCGCCTTCTGCGCACACTAAGCGGGAGAGGTCGTGAGGGAGATGAGTTCCCCCATCTCTCCAGGACCACTTTAAGCCCTGCTTAAGCCCATTGGTAGCATGTTTGTGGGGACCCAAACAAACCAAGCACTTCAGCCAGTGTCAGTCCCTGTCACTGAAATGCTTGGTTTGTTACACTGTTCATGTCCTTTTTAATATCCAACATAAATGCGGGTGGGAGGGACGAAGGACAATTCTATCTTGCACCGCTTTTCATTTCTGCTACTGCTGTGTAGCAAAGTTTCATAGATGTGCTACTGCTGTGTGTTTGTGCCGCTGCTTTGTCACTTAGTAATCAGCCAGCCCGCTGCAGCCTTCGGCCGATATTGGAGAAAACAATATTATGAGCTGTGCGGTTGACAAAATTAACTGGAAATGACCGGAAACTAATGTTATTAAGGTTAATAATACAATAGGAACAAAAAAAGTCAGATTGTGTGATTTTGGCTGTTTTTATCAATAAAAAAAAAAAAATAAGACAGGTCCAATACCAAAACCTGACGACGGGTTTGAGTCGAAACCAAAACACGGGTGTAGGAGCACATCTCTAGTTATGATATGTACTAATGTTACGCTTGCTCCTATATAGGTACTCTTAGATTATGACGGAACTGCATGTCTCAACAGTCTATCCATCTGATTAAGTCAATTAAAGGGAAATCTCCACCAGTCAGTGAAGCAGGACAGTGGAATTTGCATACATTGTACAAGTCTGAGTCACTGACAATTCTCTATTCTCTTCATTAAATATCACTTTATATGCATAGCTCAATCTATCCAGTCAGTATGTGAAGTTGACCATTGTGTGATGATTAGCTGCACAATTTCCATATATATTGGTAACAGATACTCACAAGGAGGTTATTGTCATCCATAATAACCAAATGTGTTTTTTTTTATAATTAACAATTATAGTATGTGGTGCGTTGCAATGAGACTTTGTGCTGATGTACTGAATGCTATAATTCCACCAGGAATTTTAACAAGTATTAAGACATATACCCCAACACATATTTATAATACATGAACTTTGTAGGTAAAATAAGTGTTAAAAAGTAAAGTGGGATCACGTAGTATTTCTCCCTCCATTATCAATAGGTGAAGCCACTTTTCTTACCATTTATTTTGGATCTGGATACAAAGAGACAAAAAGCTCAAAGAGACAAAGAGACAAAAAGCTCAAAGAGACAAAGAGACAAAAAGCTCAAACTGAAAGCAGAGCATGTCAGTTACATTTGCTATCATGCCCATGTGTATGCAGAACATTTATTTGACTTCCATTCTTTAAATTGAGCAGCCAAGACAAGAAAAAGTTAAAAGGTTAATCCAATGGGAATACGCCAGCCCCATTTCTTAAAGGGGTATAAGGCAACCTTAACCTTGCAGGGCTAAAAATACAACAGGGAGTCTTTACTGTCCTTGTCCTGCATATTAGTCACAGCGACAGGCATTGCTCTGCATATTAGTCTCAGTGACAGCATGGCTCTGCATATCAATCTTAATGATAGGAATGGCTCTGCATATTAGTCTCAGTGACAAGTATGGCTCTGCATATTAGTCTCAATGACAGGAATATTTGCGTATTAGTCTCAGTGACAAGTATGGCTCTGCATATTAGTCTCAATGACAGGTATGGCTCTGCGTATTAGTCTCAGTGACAAGTATGGCTCTGCATATCAGTCTTAATGACAGGAATGGCTCTGCGTATTAGTCTCAGTGACAAGTATGGCTCTGCATATCAGTCTCAATGACAGGAATTGCTCTGCGTATTAGTCTCAGTGACAGCATGGCTCTGCACATTAGTCTCAATGACAGGAATGGCTCTGCATATTAGTCTCAATGACAGGAATGGCTCTGCGTATTAGTCTCAGTGACAAGTATAGCTCTGCATATTAGTCTCAGTGACAAGTATGGCTCTGCATATCAGTCTCAATGACAGGAATGGCTCTGCGTATTAGTCTCAGTGACAGCATGGCTCTGCACATTATTCTCAATGACAGGAATGGCTCTGCGTATTAGTTTCAGTGACAGGAATGGCTCTGCATATTAGTCTCAATGACAGGAATGGCTCTGCGTATTAGTTTCAGTGACAGGAATGGCTCTGCATATTAGTCTCAATGACAGGAATGGCTCTGCGTATTAGTCTCAGTGATAGGAATGGCTCTGCGTATTAGTCTCAGTAACAAGTATGGCTCTGCACATTAGTCTCAATAACAGGAATGGCTCTGCGTGTTAGTTTCAATGACAGCATGGCTCTGCGTGTTAGTCTCAGTGACAGGAATGGCTCTGCGTATTAGTCTCAGTGACAGGAATGGCTCTGCGTATTAGTCTCAGTGACAGGAATGGCTCTACGTATATTAGTCTCAGTAACAAGTATGGCTCTGAATGCTAGTCTTCGAGCCAAGTGTGGCTCTGCATATAAAGTCTTATTGGCAGCTAAGTCTCTGCATGTTAGTTGTGGCACAAGATACAATATAGGGTCTAAATCAGACCTGATCGCACCCCTGCGAATTTGCCGAGGTTTGCGATCAGGTAGTCGCCGCCCAGACCAAGTAAAAAAATGCCTATGCCGTGCGAAAAGCTTTGAAACGTCGGTCAGCTGCAAATCTGTTCGCAACTCACTCACCATCGAATGATTTTTCCAGTGTGTGCAGGGTGTGCGCAGCCCAGGACTTACCCCTACAGTGCGATACACACAGGCTGATCGGGGCCGGAGCTGACGTCACACACCCTCCCTGAAAACGCTTGGGAACGCCTGCATTTTTCCTGACACTCCCAGAATACGGCCAGTTACTACCTTCAAACGTCCGCTTCCTGTCAATCAACCTGCGTTCGCCTAGCGATCAAAAAAGACGCAGGATTTTTTCACAGTTTGGCTTCGTGCCTGCGCATTACGATCCGTACGCATACGCAGTCGCTCGATAATTGTCCGCTGTGCGAATTTGCATAACAGCGACCAGGTCTAATTTAGGCCCATAGCTTTGTATGCAAAATACTGTGCCATAGCAGGGCCCCTGTGAGCCTGTCCCTGCACCTCATGCCTCAGGCAAACGTAACGCTATGATGTCACACAGGAGGCATCAGGAGAGCAAAGGAAGAGAAGGAAGGAGGAGGACGCTGGGTGCTCTGCAGCTCTCCTCTCTAGAAACCCAACGAGGTAGAACAGGGGGTGGGGTGCTATAGGGATAGCAATGGTGCACCTTGGGCGGTGGCACCAGTTGCCCATCTGCGCATGTGCATTGCATTTCCACCTGGCGGGTACTCTGCAAAACCTGGAAGACTTTGCTGAAACTGGAAACACTTTGCACAGTACCAGGCATCACTGTATGTTCTCCCCTCAAAACGACACACCTTCACCTGGTGCGGTGGGTGGGCGTGGCCACACAGAGGGTTTATGCGGCACAACGGGTGTCACCAACTGCAGTGACGCTACTGCATTAACGTCATCCTTATAAGCAGTGCAGTGACACACAGCGGTGAGCTCAGATAAATGCAGAACGCGGGGCGTAACCCCTTTAGCGAGAGCCCTCAGTACATATCGTTAGTTACACTTGTTCTGTAATCACTTGTAGATCTATCTATGTGGCCATTACTTGTGGCACAGTATAGAAGAATGAAACACATCCTTATCACACTATGCACACAGGCAGGAACTATTTTAAGATGTGCGATTATTTCTAAATTGGTTTTGGAAAAAAATAAAGTTTCCTCATTAGCTTTCAAGGTACTTAGGGAAAATTGGCACTGACTACATAGGCAATTAATTTCTCCTTCATTTGTATACTAAGCAAGGAAATGATAATGTTATTGCTGCAGCTTGAGGCCAGTTTGTATTTCAGGGTTAGTTGCATGTTTGGTAAAATCATGCAATGCAAACTAAATTCCCAGAGTAACGGTACTCAGGTATACCCAATGGGCCTGATGCAGAGTAATACGCAAACTCGATGGTTTGCTTATTGCAGGGGCAGATGTACTAAGCATTGGAGCGTGATAAAGTAGAGAGGGATAAAGTACCAACCAATCAGCTCCTAACTGCCAGGTTACCGACTATGTTTGAAAAATGACAGGAGCTGATTGGCTGGTAGTTTATTATTCTCCACTTTATCTCTCTCCGAGGCTTCATACATCTGTCCTTATTTTATGGCTATACAAATGGTCCCCGTATCATAAAATAGTAAATGCATCCCCATACCCCCCAACCTGACCCTCTCCAGGAGGGACAGAATGCTCTGCTTTTGGACTTCCACCTAATGTATGATTGCCCTCACCTGTGGGAAAACACCTTTCTTATCTATTAACCTGTTCAGCACAGGTGCCGGCAATCATAAATGAAGAGAAAAGTCCAGGAGCAGAGCTTTGTGTCCCTCCTGGAGAGGGTCATGTTGGGAGGTATGCATCCCCATCTTAATTTTGAAGAAGAAAAAAAAGCTTAATTGGCCGTTCACTATAATTAATAAATACATTTGTGCTTTCCATAAAACAAAAATATTAATTTCCCCCTTAATATATTAATAATATACTTCCCCCATAAGAGAATTATCACTGTCATCTGCCTCCTTATTCTGTACATAATGTTGCAGTGGGTTTGAACTTAGCAAAACTATGAGATACAAGATACAATCCCACATGGTAAACCACAGCAAAACCTCTGAGATTTCAACCCCCCCTCACGCGCTTAGTAATAGTAATATCTCTTACACACTGCTGCAAAAACCTACACGGGTTGGTCTGGGAAGGATCTGGGTTATTACAGTGTGAACAGGTAATCCCGGTCAGTTGAGCCAGGTCCCGTTCACTGCATAGGGAGAGTTACATTCCCGGCACCTGGAGATAATGGGGGTTATTCAGAATTGTTAGCAAACCAAAAAAGTTAGCAATTGGGCAAAACCATGCTGTACTGCAGTTGGGGCAGATTTAACATGTGCAGAGAGAGTTAAGGCCCATATATACGGGCCGATGCGGGACGTTAAGGACGTTAGGATGTTAAGGCCCATATATACGGGACGATCTGTGCTGAGCGTGTGGGGGGAGACGGGGGGGCCGCTCCCTTCACCCAGTGGGTGAAGTGAGCGACCCACTAGATTGGCCTGCATGGAGGCCAATCTAGCAGCAGCGATAGTGATGCGCGGGGCTGCGCATAGCTATCGCTGTAGGGGTACACACGGAGCGATAATGCTCATATTCTAAGCAATCTAGTCAGATTGCTTATAATATCGCTCCGTCAGTACCCCCCTTTAGATTTGGGTGGGGTGTGTTCAAACTGAAATCTAAATTGCAGTGTAGAAAATAAGCAGCCAGTATTTATCCTACACAGAAACAATATTACCCACCCAAATCTAACTCTCTCTGCACATGTTACATATGCCCCACCTGCAGTGCAGCATGGTTTTGTCCAATTGCCCCTTTAGATTTGGGTGTGGTGTGTTCAAACTGAAATCTAAATTGCAGTGTAGAAAATAAGCAGCCAGTATTTATCCTACACAGAAACAATATTACCCACCCAAATCTAACTCTCTCTGCACATGTTACATCTGCCTCCCCTGCAGTGCAGCATGGTTTTGTCCAATTGCTAATTTTTTTTGTTTGCTAACAACTCTGAATTACCCCCAATGTCATCTCCAAGTGCCGACAGAGGGAAGCCCTGACAATATGCGGTGTGAATGGGTGTTAACCGTCTGTGACAAGGCTTGAAACCCGTGTTCGGTGACCCCGGCTGCACCTGGGAATGTGGTGTGAAAGGGGTATAAATCTCCACCCCCGGGACTCCCAGTTTTTTAAAAACGATAGTCATTTACAAGACAAAACCATGCCGCTTTAAAAAAAAAAAACATTCCTTGTTCCTCCGGCATCCCACACCTCCGACAAACTCGGACGCCATTACATACCACATATCTCTCTTCACTTTATCTCTCTCCACGCTTTGATTCTGCAATTGCTCTGTTATTCATTCTGCAATGTGATTGTAAATCTGTATTTGTCGGCACAGAGCTGTGATGCTGACACTCCATTCATTCTGCAGTGTGCGCTTAAGACCGAATTGCGCTGTTGAAACGTGGTGATTTGTGTGGTCAAAGGTGTAAAGAGGTGAATATTCCATGGATCATTTTTGACCCTCTGCATTAAAAGCATCCGTATAAAAGGATGTAACATTCGGCTGCAATTGCTGCTACCAGTTGCATTGTAAACATTATACAGGACAAAGCAGCTTTTCACTCCCCGCTGGATGCTGGCATTTTTTGGGAGGAAGGGAAGGAGGGGGGTGGGGAAGTAAAGGTGAAAGCCATAATCACAAGTAATAGATTCAGAATGTGGCCTTGCTGTTTTCAAGTCAATTTACATACAGTATAGTTGAATATATCAAAAAATATATTTATTTTCAGGTTATTTTGTGTGTAAAAATTTTACTTTACTGAGGCAACAGTGACATCTAGTGGTGAGGTTCAGACATAACAATGTACATTGAATGTTAAAGAAGATTGTAAAAAAGAATGCAAGGTGTGTCATTGTCTGGGTCTGGGCTTCAGATGTTCCATCCTTTTCTTCTCTTACTGTAGGTCACTGATAAACCTATATTTGGTGTACTGCCCGTGTAGTACCATAAAGCCCTCATTGTGTGACTCTGAGTGGGCCACTAAATCCTGATCTTACCTCTACCAATTAAAAAGGGATCTATATAAGTGTGGCGGAGACCGGCAGCTGCTGGTGTAGAACCAGGGCTCATTTTGGATGGGCACCCAGTTTTTTCCAGACAACCTAATACATCGCCCCAGGATTCTCTGAACAGCAAGAGTCTGGAGCTGAACCTGCCCCCTATTTGCAAAACATACAGCGGGCCTTATTCAGGTTGCATCGTGCAATTTGACCTATTAGCCGCCTATGAGCCCACGCAGGACCCATCCCGCGCATGCGCGCCCGGCCAATGCGATTGGATTGCATTGGCTGCGAACGCCTCTGCCTGATTCACTGACAGAGGACTTTGCGTGGCGGCGCATAGGCAAACGCAGGGGGGGTTTCTGGTTGCCCAGAAACCCCTCTCCTCTTGCCAAGTGGCTTAAATTATGACAATAGCAATGATATATAATACAAATACTACTGCTGCTGTCACATCATGCAGTGTAAGGGACAGAGCAGAGCTGCTGCGCATGCCCAGTGTAGCAGCTGTATCTACCAAATTTGCTGTGTGTGGAGCTGAGTCTTCAATCAGTGCAATGGACCAGAGAGCAGCTACCAGGTAGAAGAGACAGGAGCCTTACCATGAGGTGGGAGAATGTGTGCTTAGAAAGTGCAGTACTGGTTCTATTATGTTTGTGTATTTATTATGGTTTGTTTTTCCTTTTCCTGGCCACTTATTTATACTATTTAAATACAGCTTATACTATAGACCATCTATAATGTTAAATATTAATACTGTATTCCATCCAGTAACCAGTGTATAAAAAGATCAATGTGAACATTAATGTCCAGGGTCTGTACTAGGTACTTCTACCGCTCCCCCAGACTCCCGCACTTGCTCCAATGTTCTACAGAGTGGGAGATTATGGACTGCATTTGGAAACCCCTCTCTAGAAATCCTGCGTTTGCCACTGCGGCGACGCAGCATTGTGGTGGCGGGACGCTATGTATGGGTCGGCGCCATTTTTGGGGTGGCTGCGTGACGTCACACGCAGCCGCTCCGAAGGAAAAAATGCCAGCTGCGCGCCTGCTTTTGCAGCCAGGCTGTGACGGCAGAGGGTCGTCCAAAGTTGCTGCGACTGCAATTAAATTGCTGTCGCAGCCGCTTGGCGGGACGGTCAGCATGAATGACCAGCGCTGGGCGCCCCCCCAGCGTGAGATCTGGTTACAGTCCTGATAAAAGACGCCATCTACTGGAGAAACAAATCCAGCTAATGGTAAATGATGTGTAACCAGGTGAATTCCTACTGGGAAAAACAGAGATGAAATGCCTCATACCTTACTGTAGCGAGCCATCCACATCGCGCATTGTACCAAGGCAACTGCAGCATTGCAATACCCAAATACTAAACCCAGTTACAGCTGGGACTGGTCATAGGTAATACCACTCTGCGACTCATACCCCTGATGAAGTCTCGACATGAGACGAAACGCGTTGGATTATTTTGGCAATTGTGATCTCTGATCTTCATAAACAGGAGGAGGATAAAAGGACATCTGAAAACAACGGACACTGTTTGTTATGTTTGAAAATTTGATGTGAAACAGTTTTTAAATAAATGTATAGAAAGTGGAACATTTTAGAAGCTGTTTATTGTAGACTCTAAGGAGCTACTTTTTGCCAAGTGGCAACATTGGGGGTCATTCAGCCCTGATCGCACGCTAGGTTTTTTCGCTGCGTTGCGATCAGGTCAGAACTGCACATGCATATGCACCGCAATCTGCAGGCGCGTCGTACGGGTGCAAAGCGGATCGATGCTGAGTGATGGATTTAATGAAGAATCCATTCGCACAGCCAATCGCAAGGAGATTGACAGGAAGAAGGCGATTGTGGGTGGCAACTGACCGTTTTCTGGGAGTGGTTGGAAAAACGCAGGCGTGTCCAAGCGTTTGCAGGGCGGGTGTCTGAGGCCAATTCCGGTCCCGGACAGGCTGATGTGATCGCAGCGGCTGATTAAGTTCAAACCTACTCAGAAACTGCACAAAACTTTTTTGTACCGCTCGGTTGCACATGCGATTGCACACTTGCAAATCAAAAATACACTCTCCTATAGGCGGCGACTATCTGATCGCAGCACTGCAAAAAATAGCTAGCAAGCGATCAGGTCTGAATTAGGCCCATTGGTCTATTTACACCAATACTATTGAGGCGCCAACTCACTATTGTTGTTTATTGTTTATTCAGTTCTGGCCAACAGGGAACTCAGTGAGCAGGGCAGCCCAGAATCATATATAAATGTTAAGTAACACAGAAGAAGAGTATTGGGGGTCATTCTGAGTT
Organism: Pseudophryne corroboree; assembly: GCF_028390025.1. Lineage (NCBI taxonomy): Eukaryota > Metazoa > Chordata > Amphibia > Anura > Myobatrachidae > Pseudophryne > Pseudophryne corroboree. Next base: position 467,420,272 of record NC_086451.1, read on the forward strand.
GTTCGCTCGTTATTTTTTTTCGCTACGGAGCAATTAGTCGCAAACTGCGCATGCGCAATGTACGCAGCGTGCCTGCGCCAAGTAAATTAGCACAAAAGTTTGGTATTTTACTCGCGGCGTAACAAAGTTTTTTCATCGTTCTGCTGATCGTAGTGTGATTGACAGGAAGTGGGTGTTTCTGGGCGGAAACTGACCATTTTCTGGGAGTGTCTGGGAGGGAAAAACGCGGGAGTGTCTGGAGAAACGGGGGAGTGGCTGGCCGAACGCTGAGCGTGTGTGTGACGTCAAACCAGGAACGAAACTGACTGAACTGATCGCTATTTGTGAGTAGGTCTAGAGCTACTCAGAAACTGCTAAGAAATTTCTATTCGCAATTCTGCTAATCTTTCGTTCGCAATTCTGCTAAGCTAAGATACACTCCCAGAGGGCGGCGGCTTAGCGTGTGCAATGTTGCTAAAAGCAGCTAGCGAGCGAACAACTCGGAATATCACCCCCATTGTCCATTATCATTTTATATATATATATATATATATATACTATATATATATATATATACTATATACATCTATGTCAGGCATTCCCAACTGCGGTCCTCAAGGCACACCAACAGTGCAGGTTTTAGTGATATCCAGGCTTCAGCACAGGTGACTTAATTAGTAGGTCAGTTATTTTGATTTAACCATCTGTGCTGCAGCCTGGATATCACTATAACCTGCACTGTTGGTGTGCCTTGAGGACCGTGGTTGGGAATGCCTGATCTATGTATTAATACGGACTCACATCACACAGAATCTCCCTATAATATGATGCACAACTCCCAACCAGGACACTATACTGCTGAGTGGAAACACGTCAGGCGTAGAATCCCGCACAGCCATTGTAGATAATGGGGTAAATTTACTAAGGTGGGAGATTTTTAGAACTGGTGATGTTGCCCATGGCAACCAATCAGATTCTACGTACCATTTATCTAGCTGCTTCTAGCAGATAATAGATATAATCTGATTGGTTGCTATGGGTAACATCACCAGTTCTAAAAATCTCCCACCTTAGTAAATTTACCCCAATGAACCTGTATTATACAGATGACCAACACCGAAGCTTTGTAGGGCAAAAAAACATAAAATGAAATATATCTCCATTGCTCCATATTTAGAAGCTGGAACTGTCCCTTTATATTAGGGATGACTGGCAGTTCTAGATAATGATGCAGATCAGTCTGGGGTGTTGGGACCGCTGGCTGCACTATTAGGGCACACACGCCACCCTGTCATGATGAATACCTGCCCAGACTCCGATACGCTGTGCATCGCATTATGCATTTTGCGGAGGAGGAGGTAAAGGTTACCACTTTCAAATGTTAAAAGCATCTTTGCCAGGCTCCTCGTGGGAAAAGTCATCGCTGCCGTGTCTTTTGAAAACAAAAAGATGCATTATTTTACAGCACCCCCGAGTGTTGTACACAATCCTGCGGCTCGCAGCCTGTCAGCAAATTCAGCACTTTTAAAGTTACATCGGCCGTGATGACTATAGGAAAAATAATGGAGTTTGAAGACACAAACATTACTTTCTGCTGGCCCCAAGCCCAATAGCGGCCAGGACGGAAAATTGCATTAGAATGCTGGAACCTTCACGGGAGACATTACGTTATTTTCTAATATCAGAACTGGGAATATCAGTCATGTTATCCAAATAAACCTTAGCATGGGTGTAACTGTAGTGGGAGCAGGGGATGCCACGGCTAAGGGGCCCGGGAGCTTAGGGGCCAACGGACCTAGGTCATGTAGTTGTCTACCAAGTTCTTGGAATATGGCATAATATGTACTGGGGGCATTATGTGAACTGGGGCCACTGTCTGGCATAATGTGGGCTTGCAGCGTACGATGGGGCCCATTTTGAAATGGTAGCATTTCAAGATCCGTTTAGCATCCTGGGTGTTGGGATGCCGACGGCCATGTGACCGACGCTAGAATCTCGACGCCACTCAGGAGACCGTCACTGGATCTTTGACAGCCGACATCCCGAAGGTGAGTATTGGGGTACGGGTCAGGGCCAGGAGGGGAAGTTAGGGTTTGGTAGGTTAGGCACTAGGGGGATTAACTGTAGCCGACACCACCAGAGAGTAAGCACCAGCCTCCACCACCCCCCCACCCCCCCGAGCTTAGGTCAGGGTAGGGGATGGGGGGGGGGGGTTAGAAATACTTACCCCCTCCAATGTAGGGATCTTCAATGTTGGGATGCCGTGGTGACCGTCAGCATCCGGACGGCCGGGATATAGTATGTATTCTGGCACTGCAATGTGGCATAATATGAACCGGAAGCACCGTGGGTGTAATGTGAACTTGTGCAATACGGTACTATGCAGCGTAAAATTAACTACAGTAGGCTATTACTGTGGTTCATAAAATAAACTAGGGCATCACTATGGGGCAGAAAATTAACTAGGGCACTATTGTGGAGCATCAAATGAACAACCGATGTGGGGAGAGGTCTCTCTTGAAGCACTAGGGTGGGGGCCCCTTTGCAAGATTGCTATGGAGCCATCACACTTTTGGCTACACCCCCGAATCTTTGACTATCCAGGAACACTTGGCGAAATGTTTTTGGCGATCATAACATCTGAAGTTTCTTTGAGTTTAATTGTTTGGCAGAAACGAGATTACTCATCCTAGCCAATCAGGCCCAGTTCTTATGTTTTGCAATCAAATCAAACCATCATTATTGCAATGGCCGTGATAAAAGGGCGATCCTTACCTCAGACAGCTCCTTAAGACATTGTAAGGTTTGCATGTAATCAGGGGTGTATCTAAGGGTCCGAGCGCCCCTGGCAAAGTAAGGGACTGGTGCCCCCCATATTTGAAATAGTGCAAAAAAGGGACATGATCTTGTGGGAAAGGGGCATGACCATACAATAGTTTTCCCAATTCAAATTACGCTACACTGTAGTAACCCTTATACACATCATGCCCACACAGAAGCAGTTCCCTCTACACATTATGCCCACACAGCAATTCTTATAACACTGAGGAGACATCAGCAGTGCCTGGCCTGGCTGATTCCACCCATTGGCCGAGGGTGGCACCGTTGGGCGGCGCCCCCTGCTCGACTGGCGCCCCTGGCGAGTGCCATCCTGGCCAATGGGTAGATACACCCCTGCATGTAATCTAGTGTGTACCCAGCATTATACTGGTAGAGGCAGCCCGATATTTCCAGGGACGCTGAGAGGAGCCTCCGGTTCCAGTGTGTTTGCCTCTTTCCTTGCTTAAAAATTGGTTCAGTCAGAAGGAGCCAAAAACCCATACATCCCATTCTATCTGCCCATGCACTCCTGCTTTTCCCTGTGAATTCTCTACCCCCAGTTTTGCAATGTGGGATTAAGGTTGACCATTGACTATAAACAGTCTGATGGTGATGGTGATTAACTGCCCCATCGATGGGAGGCCACCGATGGTACACATCCACCTAAAAGTTAAAATTTTTCTATATAAAGATATACATCTTAGTACATTTATATACTTGGGGCGTGCTGTACTGCCGATCCACTGGTTCACCCAAAACCTTAAACATGCCATTGCTGCTCTGCTATGTACTAAAATACTGGAAGAAAGGGTCGCCCTCCTCACTTATGGAACCCATAGAGCAGATGGTAGTGATTTCTGCCCTGTAAAGGAAAGAGAAGGATCCGCAACCCCCCTCGGTAAATACAGAAACAGAAAGAACCTTTTTAGCGCAGGTTCTAAAAGTCAGTACCGCTTGACTGAAAAGGCTTCAAATTCATTAAAAGATCATCACAAGTATGGATGAATGGTTCTGATGCCGCAGTGGTGAATAGGAATACATCGATCAGGGCCAGATCTAGACCTTGTGGCGCCCAGGGTGAAAAAATAGGGGTGTGGCTTAATGGAGAAGGGGCGTGGTCAGTTATGCCCCCTGTAGCTGTGCCCTCACTAGTTGTGCCCCCAGTACTGTGCCCCCTGTAGTTGTGCCCACAGTAGTATTGCCCCCAGTACTGTGCCCCCTGTAGAGTTGTACCCCCTGTAGAGTTGTGTCCCTTGTATTGCCCCCAGTACTGTGCCCCCTGTAGAGTTGTGCCCCAAGTACTGTGCCCCCTGTAGAGTTGTGCCCCCAGTACTGTGCCCCCTGTAGAGTTGTGCCCCCAGTAGTATTGCCCCAGTACTGTGCCCCCTGTAGAGTTGTGCCCCCAGTAGAGTTGGGCCCCCAGTACTGTGCCCCCTGTAGAGTTGTGCCCCCTAGTTGCACCGCTTACAAAAAAAAAAAAAATACTCACCATCCCCGCTCCTGCTTCCCAACTGCTGCTGCCCTCCGTCTCTGGCCGCCGGCGCCACTCCTCTGATCTATGGGAGAGATGTCATGACGTCTCTCTCATAGCACCGCATAGAAACTAGAGGTCAGTTATGACCCCTAGTGTCTATGTGCCGCTCCCACAATGCAGGGGGATTTGGCAAACCGGGTGAATGGTGCCCCCCCCCCCCCCCCCCCCAACAAATTAAAACTGCATTTTATCATTACATAATGAACAGTGGTATAACTATAGGTGCAGGGGATGCAACTGCTATGGGGCCCAGTTGCTTGGGGGGCCCCAATACCCAGCAGGCAATCCCCTGCACCCTTTTGAATCTTTTGTGCTTCGCTGGTTAGGGGCATGCACGTTTACTACCTGGGTGGTATAAACGTCACGCCATTTAGTGAACACGGAGGGGAGGGAGTTGGAGCGGCTGCCCGGAAGCTGTTCTATGCATGGGAGGTAGAAGGAGCCGCTACCCGTCCGGAGCCTGCCTGGAGCAGCTCCATGGGGGGGGGGAGCCTCTCTGAGGAGTAGAGGCAGGTGAGCCACTTGTTGTAGACTACAGAACCGGTGACAGTAAGCAACCCCCCCATCCCCCGTCTGTTTGTCAATTTGCCTATGCCCCTCTCCCGTCCATATATGATGTATCCATATGTACGTCTGTGCCCCCATATGGTGCTGTCCCCGTCTGTCTATGCCCCGTCCGTCCGTCTATGCACGCCCCCCATCCGTCTTTCCATCTATGCCCCCATATAATGTTCTGTCTGTCTATCTATGCCCCCACCGTCTGTCCATCTGTCTGTCTGTGCCCCCATATGGTGCTGTCCCCGTCTGTCTATACCCCATCCGTCCGTCTGACCGTCTATGCACACCCCTCCATCCGTCTTTCCATCTCTGCCTACATATGGTGTTCTGTCCATCCATCTATGCCCCCTCCGTCTGTCAGTCTGTGCCTCCATATGGTGCTGTCCCTGTCTGTCTATGACCCATCCGTCGGTCTGACCGTCTATGCACACCCCTCCATCCGTCTTTCCATCTCTGCCCACATATGGTGTTCTGTCCGTCCATCTGTCCATCTTTGTCCCCCCAATCCATCTGTCTGTCTGTCTGTACTTGTTCGTCGTCCGCCCATGCCCTCCCCATCCATCGTTTGTCCTTCTATGTCCCTTCCTTGTTCTGTGCTTTAATCAGGTAGTGTCTTATGAGCTTGTTCCCCTTCATTCTCTTCCTCTCTCCCTCTCTCTCCCTGACGCTGTCTCTCTCTCTCTCTCTCTCGCTCTCTCACACTGTCCTTCTCTTCCTCTCTCCCTCTCTCTCCCTGACGCTGTCTCTCTCTCTCCCTGATACTGGCCCTCTCTTTCTCTCTCCCTCCCTCCCTTTCTCTCACTACACTGTCCCTCTCTCTCTCTCTCTAACACTGTCTCTCTCTCTGTGTCACAGTCTCTCTCTCTCTCTCTCTCTCTCTCTCTCCACTGACACAGACTCTCTCCCTCCCTCCCATTGACACTTTCTCTCCCTGACACTCTCTTTCTCTCTCCCTGGCACTATCTCTCCCTCCCTCTTTGTCTCTCATCCTGACTCTCTCCGTCCCTCTTTCTCCCCCTGAAACAGTCTCTCTTTCCATCCCCGACAAGTCTCTCTCTCCCTCTCTCTCACTGACACACTCTCTCTCCCTCTCTCTCTGACAGTCTCTTGCTCCCTCACTATTTCTCTACCTGATGCTGTTTCTAACACCCTCTATCTTTCCCTGTCTCTCCCCCTTTCTTTCCCTGACATCCCCTCCCTCTCTCTCCCCCTCTCTCTCTATCTCTCTCTCCCTGGCACCATGTCTCTTCTTGTCTTTCCCTCTTTCTCTCCTTGAGACTCTCTCACTCTCTTGCTCCCCTCTTTTTCTCCTCCTCCCTCCCTGGCATTCTCTCTCTCACTCTCGCTTGCACCCCTCCCTCTCTCTCTTGCTCCTCTCCCACTCTCTGACACCCTCTCTCTCTCCGCTCTCTTTTTCTCATTCCCTCTTTTTCCATGAAGCCTTCTCTTTCTGCCTGACCACCCCTCTCTTCCTCTTGCTCCTCTCTGTTTTTCTCTCTCTCTCCCCTCGACACCCTCTTTGTCTCTCACTCCCCTCACTCTTCTCCCCCCCCCCCCCCTAAGGCTGGGTACACATTAGACAATATTGTCCATGAACAATATCGTTAACAATTTCCCTTGAACTGCCCGGTAACTCCCTGACAAACAATATAGTCCATACTCACCGAACAATATCGCTAACGATATCGTTCAGTGATGTCATCCTGTCACCGCTCCGAACATGCAGTCATTGATGATATCATCAAAATTGAGCTGCATCTACAGATGACAGAAGACCTTGTTAATGAACCGTATATATATATATATATATATATATATATATATATAAAACCGCATTAATGAACCATAAATATCGTTAATGATATTGAGCGTATACACTAGACGATATTCCAAACAATATAATCTCAGATGGACCAAAATTTGTGATATCGTTTAAAATATCGCCTGGTGTGTACCCAGCTTTAGGGGCATTGTAGTGACAGTGGTGGGGCCCTTTTAAGACTTTGCTATGGGGCCAACAAAATTCTAGTTACTCCCCTAATAATGAACCAACCCAAAACTAAAGTGTTTGTTTGCTTTGAGCCTTTCTTGTATTGTTTTTTTCTACCATTTCTCCAAAGGAAACCGTGTCTTCTATCAACATGTTTCATTCCCTACATTAAATTTATTTTCTGATCTTTTTTTATGCCATGCAGAGAAGTTTAGCTCAGGAAAGCCATCAATACTGCAATCATTTTCATATAGATTCACAGTACCAAATCCTGTCTCTTCCAGCTGGCCCTGAAAATGTTCCTGCCAACGACGGTCCTCACATCATCTACAATAAAGTACTTTGTCTGCCCTTTACAATCAGTTGGTCTGGAGCCCAATAGTATAATGTAATTATTATGTCCTATGCTAACCAAACCATCTGCTAGGTTTCAGTCACTGATGAGTTATTCCATCAACTAAGACCCAGCGCAGACACGTCCTCCACATTCTGTACCTGTAATTAGTTGCATCATTGGATCTACAGAATTAATTAGAATCCGTGACTCTGTTTTCTGAAACATTATATAAGATGTGCGCAAATTGTAACAAGAAGGTAAAATGTTTCTCGGTGACACCGCGCTCACAGCAAAAACACAATTCACCACAATGGATATTTGTGATACATATTTTATTGCTTCAAATACTGTTGCATGGAAGCTAAAAAGCGCATTGCCACGTAGACTTTAAAAAATATACCAAAACTTTTGTACTCTTTAACAAGGTTATTACTGTATCAGGAATTTGTCTAATCACTGTGATCCCCCTACAAAGTAATGTTTACTTTATACAGTACATACTTTGGAAACAAGAGGGTGGAGTGTTCCTGCACTGCTATTGAAAACTATAAAGTGTGTATATGACCAACATATAATAAATCACCTTGAATAATTCTTGGATAATTAATGGTGTTGGCGGTGCTCCCCCGAGGAAATGACAAATACAATCACAGGAGGGTTTTGTCCCGGGGAAAGACCACGGGAACAAAGAAGAAAACCTCTTTGTGGGGGCACTCTTTAAAGATTATTGTTTAAAAACATGTTCAATCAAATTCATTCAAAAATGTGTGTAAGTATTAATTCCTTTTGCTACACCTCTATACAGGTTAACAAATAGAAGACATATAACAAAACAATATAAAAGTTACACTTCCTATAGGGCTAATTATTAAATGACCTTCTATTAATAATAGAAGGTAATTTAATAATTAGCCCACCTATAGAGGTGTAGCAAAAGGAATTAATACTTACACACATTTTTTAATTAATTTGATTAAACATGTTTTTAAACAATAATCTTTAAAGAGTGCCCCCACAAAGAGGTTTTCTTCTTTGTTCCCGTGGTCTTTCCCCGGGACAAACCCCCCCTGGTACAGTACATGCCTACTGTCCCGAAAGTTGCAGGAGACTCCCGATTTGTAGAGTTATACCCCACACCCCTGGAAGAGTAGATGGATTTTGCCAGAGCCGGCCCTAGACATAGGCAAACTAGACAAATGCCTAGGGCATTTGATATGCCTAGGGGCACCAGCAGCTTCTGCTGATTAAAATGATATGCGGCATGCCTATATTCTGTGTGTGACTGCGGCTGTATCTGCACACAAAATGCTACTTTACAGTGTATTCCTGGAAATCACTGTCATGTAGCATTTCATATGCAGATACAGCCACAGTCACACACAGTATATAGGCATGCCGCATATCATTTTAATCAGCAGAACCTGCTTGTGTATCCTAGCCACATAGCAATGCAAATAAGATGATTTTTCATTTAAAAAAAAAAAGGCGCCTGATGTCATCAGAGCTGACCAGGAGCTGCCAACTGATTCATGCCAGGCATCTCCTGCTGCATGGCACATTGAGGCAAGATTTATGAGGTCACATCTGTATCCAAGCAGGCATGGGTCATAGTGTTAATGGCCATGTGAGTGTTGTGTGCGGGTGGGTTGTTTGTGCAATAGTGTTTGGCAAATGTGCAAGGGGCATTATGTGTGTCATTATGTGTATAAGGACATTAATAATGTGTGTCATATGTGTAAGGGACATTATGTGTATAAGGGCATTAATAAAAGATGGCATAATGTGTAAGGCGCATTATGTTTATAAGGACATTAATAATGTGTGTCATATGTAAGTGGTGTTACTGTGTGGTATTATATGTATAAATACATTACTAATGTGTGGCGTTATGTGAATAAGGTGCTCTACTGTGTGGCATTATGTATAGAAAGGGCACTACTGTGTGGTCTAATGTGAATAAAGAGCAATATGGTGTGATGTAAAGTGAATAAGGAGCCATTCAGTGTCATGTATTGGGAATAAGGGGCACTACTGTGTGGCATAGTGTATAGAAAGGGCACTACTGTGTGGTCTATGGTGTGGTGTAATGTGAGTAATGTTTATAAGGTAAAGTGGTACTGCTGTGTGGTGTAACATGAATAATGGACACTATTGCATGATAAAATATGAATAACGTTGCAGGGGCTTACCCACACAACAGACACACTCATTATTGTGTCACAGCAATGTCACATATTCCAACAACTGCAATCACACTGCTACGTCCCAGCTTACCTCCACACCTACAGCTACTGAGTACTCCCCAACACTCTCACCCTCATCCTCCTCACTACCCGCCTGACTGTGTACTGGTCACACAATAATCCCCCACACACTGCCGCAGAGATTCTCTCCACTGCAATATACTGTAACCATCGCCGTGCACACGGGGGGTGGCTGGTGCACACAGTCACCCCCTAAGGTCCGGCACCCGACCCCCACCCACTCCTGCTGCCGCTACTGCCGCTGATTCCCTTATCTGACGCTGAAGGGAGGAGCGCGCTCCACGCGGCTCTCCTGACCCTCACTGTTTCCCTGTCTCCGGCAGTCATTTAAAACATTTCTGGCTGTCAGCCAATCAGAGCTCGCGCACCGGCTCTTGATTGGCTGCCAGACCGTGATCTTTGATTGGCTCACAAGCCACCGCCATATTTCAAATGGCCGCAAAAGACAGGGACTCACTGAAGTGAGGCACAGCAGAGACGTGCGGTGCCCTCGCCTCCCCTCAGCGTCAGAGACGGGAATCCACGGCACTGGCAGCAGAGGAGGGTGAGCACCAATGGGGGCATATATGTATCTGCCGCCACTGGGGACATATATGTATCTGGAAGCGCTGGAGGCAAATATATCTGCCACCGCTGGCGGTCTATGTATCTGGCACCAAGGGGGCATTTGTGTATCTGGCACCACTGGGGGCATATGTATCTTGCACTTCTAGGGGCATATGTCTCTGACACTTCAAGGGGCATGCGTATCTGGCACCGCTGGAGGCATATGTATCTCACACCGTTGGGGGGGCATATGTAGCTGGCACTGCTGGGGGCATGTGTATCTGGCACCGCTGGAGGTATATGTATCTCACACCGTTGGGGGGGCATGTGTATCTGGCACCACTGGGGGCATCTGTATCTGGCACCACTGGGAGCATATGTATCTGCCACCGCTAGGGGCATGTGTATCTCGCACCAATAGTGACATGTGTATCTGGCACCGCTGGGGGCATTTGTCTATCTGCCACCAATGGGGGCATTTTTGTATGTATCACCACTGGAGCCATTTGTGCATATGGCACTGCTGGTGGCATATGTGTATATGGCACCCCTGGGGGCATTGAGTAAGGGCACCGCTGGGATCATATGTTTCTCTGCCACTACGGGGGCATATGTTTACATTGCTTTTCGCCCCAATAGGTGGTGCTACACACGCCCAATAGGCTATGCTAGACACGCCCACTAGGCGGTGCTAAACACACCCCACCAACGCTGCACACCCTAATTACATGTCCTGCACACGGCTATGACTGTAACACCTACACTGCAAGATCCTTTACCTATCACTATCTCCAATATACTCCACAACATGTGTGCCAGTGTCCCACATTTCCTGCCCCTGTCCCCACTCACACGGCTGCCCCCAGACACAGTCATACAGTCACATATCTTCCCAACTCCACACAACCTCCCAAAGCTACATCACCTACTAAGCCCCTACCCCACCCACACCAACAGCTCACAACCCCCATAAACACCCACCCACCCAGGAAATCATCCAACCAACTCTGCACCATACCTTGCACCCCCCCAACCCCCAATCCCCCAAACACCATCCCTCCTACACCCCCTACTCCTCCTGGCAACCTACCACATTTACCTTCCACAATCCATCATCCCGCCTCTACATCATACACCACCTCAAAATACCCTCCCACGTCCACCATCCCCTCCATGAGCCTCTCCCCCACCCATATGACCTGCGTACAACCTCCACCATCCCCCTGTCCACCACACCCACAACTCCCCCAACCACAAATCCTCACAACCCCTTCACCATCCCCCTCCACTCAGCTCACAGCCTATGCACAGTTCCTCCAACATCCACAGTCGACCCCACACCATATCAACCACCACCCATTGCACCTCCACAACACACTCCCCTCTCCACGTACACCTCGCACTCAACACTCCACCAGCCAGTGCACCTCCGCCACCCTAGCACAACCCCCCAAAAAATTACACATACACTGTCCAGCCCAGCAAATCATGCACCTGCACCTCCACCAACAGCAGCACCACACCGCCCCCCTGCACCATCCACTAAACACCCTCCAAAGCCACGCATCCAACATCCCCACTTTCCACAGAACCTTCACAACCCCTCCCCCATCCGCAACCCCACCACAGCCAAACCAACAACACCCACATCATGTACATAGCCCATTTGCAAAAGCACCTCTGGAAACCCTCATCCATCCACAGACCCCATTTGCAGTAACCCATTCACCACACACACCACCTTGGACACCATCTTTTTGACTACTTACATCAGAAATGCCCAGCGGCATCGATACACCCCTCCACCGCACTGCACCCATTTCAACATTACCACACACACACACTCAACTTCTGTAAATATACAGTAGATGCTACCAACACACATTCTGTACATACGCTCCAACAATACTGGGCCCTGTGTGTGTAGAAACAACTCTGCCAACTGTCTCCGCTGATTCTCTAAACGCCTCTACTACCTTTGACTATTTTGTGTTTTTTCACCACTTCAACCTGTGCCCATTAACCACTCACACAACTACAAAAGCAAGTAAGACTCCATATAATGGAACTATTGAACAGCACAAAGTCGTGCGGAGGTTGTGGGGGCAAAGCCCCTTACGACGGTGTGAAGAGTGCCCGTAGGGCGTGATGAATCACCTAGTTTATATTATAAATATACTATAAAGTATGACTTTGGCAACAACTTCACAGCTATACTGGACTCCTTGGGGCATATGTAATAGGGTGCGAGTTTGCCAGAGGTGAAGGATAACGGCCAATCCCAGAGTTTTTGCTGACAATTTGCCAGAAAAAGGTGGACAGAGATGACGTATCAGCCAATCAGCTCCTGTCATTTCAAACACAGCCTGTAATATGGCAATCAGGAGATGACTGGTTAGTACTTTATCCCCACCCAAGGCTTAGTAAATAGACCCCCTAATTCACTTAACCCCTTAACTGGCTTTTTTATTTATTTACCTTTTTATAAAAAATAAAATGCTTGGAAATGTTGATGTTTTTATTATTATTATTTAAGTATAGAATATACTCTTTCAAATATGCTTGAATATTTAACTGAAAAAAATATGCCTAATCTCACCCGCTCCCAACTTCACTGCTCCCCGTGTCCGCAGGCCTCCATAGGAAAAATCCCAACCCATAGGTGTCCATGGCCGCCCACTGTTTTAGTACCCGCAACTCGTGTGTCACTACAGTATATTTGTGTATATAATAAGATGTACGTTGGTGCAGTTTGGTTAAAAGCCTTGTATGTCAGTAAAAGTATTTTATATTTATAACGGTAGAATACCGGTAACCAATGGAGGGACTGACAGAGCGGATCTGCAGACGATGAACGTCTAGCGAGGAAGATTAGCCTCACCGCTGCATTCAGAATGGATTGTAGTGGTGAGAGTCTATGCATGGGAAGACCGGTCAGGAGACTATTGTATAGATGCTGATGAGGTTTTATGGGCCTTTGTCCAAAATATGCTGTCACTCAGTTATGGAGGGGTGACACTACCAGGACCCAGGCCAACCTCATGTTGGTGAGAAGAGCAAGCCCAGAATGTACGAGACCCGAAAATTTTACCATTATCTGTTTGTTGAATAATTTGCCGGCGGTCCTAATTGGCTCCCCTTATATGGCATCTTCACAGACAATTACCCCTGCAGCAAGACGTCCCCATCACCACATCATTCACAGGTAACCATGGTAAACATAAAGGGCTACATGTTGCCTAATATCTTGTGATCCATAACACAATCATAACAATGGCGCACAATTATTTTATGAATTTATTACTAGGGGCGGGCAAAAAAATATTATGAAATAAGAAAACATTTTAATCGCAAAGACACTATTTTATTTTTCAAAAATTAGGTGACAATATTATTTCTACGTTAAACAGCGGTCAAAAACATTTTTACATTAGTGAATGCCATATCAATAACACTTTATTTACAGTATGTGGTGCCACAAGTTGTCCACAGAGCTGTACAAAGGCAAACAATAAGACAAACAGGGTAAAACAGAACATTACAGTAGGCAAAATATAAACAGGACACAAGTAACAGCACCACAGATCTCAGGGCCTACAGTAATTCTGCATGGATCGCTATTTTGAAAAATTGGAGTTGTCTGCGAGTAGAAAGGCGCCGCCCCAACAGGAAGAAAAAATGTACAAATTTGCAAAAGCATCGCAGATCGCTATCCACTCGCAGATGCATATACAATTCCTGGAACATCGAAGAATCTTTGCCATCTGAGTACATGTGAGTAGGTCTGAGGCTGTCAGTAATCTGCTACTGAGATTATTATTATTATTATTATTATTATTATTATTATTATTATTATCCTTTATTTATATGGCGCCACAAGGGTTCCACAGCGCCCAATTACAGAGTACATATACACATAATCAAACAGGAAAACGGTGAATTACAGTTGAAGACAATATATGACAAGTACAGGGTAACTAAGCATAAGTACATCAGCAGAAGACGCTGAGATAAGTATCAAGGTGGCCAAAAAACTGCGGGATTTGGGCAGTTGAGGATTATTAAAGTAAGAAAAGGATAAGCACATGAGGGAAGAGGGCCCTACTCGTCAGAGCTTACATTCTAAAGGGGAGGGGCAGACAGACAGGGGTGACACAGATGGGGTAGACTGAGCATGGGACAGTGGGTTAGGTTGAGATTTGGCTGGGTTTGGTAAAGAAGTGGGTCTTAAGAGCCGTTTGAAGTTCTGTAGAGAGGTGGAGAGTCTGAGGTGGAGAGGTAGAGAATTACAGAGAAAGGGAGCAGCACGTGAAAAATCTTGGAGATAGGAGTGGGAGGAAGTGATCAGAAGACAGGAGAGCCGGCGTGCATTAGCAGAGAGAAGAGGACGGGTGGGAGAGTAAAGGGAGATAAGGTCAGAGATGTAAGTGGGAGAGGAGTGGGTGAGGGCTTGTAAGTGAGTGTGAGAAGCTTGAATTGGATTCTGAAAGGGAAGGGAAGCCAGTGATGGTCTAGTAAGAGAGGAGAGGTGGACGTAGTGCGTTTGGTGAGGAAGATAAGCCAAGCAGCAGCATTGAGGACAGATTAGAGTGGAGAGAGGTAATTGTTAGGAGGAGATTACAGTAGTCCAGTCTGGAAATAATCAGTGAGTGGATAATGGTCTTAGTGGCTTCCTGGGTGAGAAAGGGTCGGATCCTGGAAATGTTTTTGAGATGAAAATTACATGTTTGTGAGAGGTGCTGAATGTGTGGTTTGAAGGAGAGGGAGGAGTCAATGATTACACCAAGACAGCGCACTTGGGGGCTAGAGGAGATAGTAGTGCCATCAATAGATAATGAGGTTGTGGGAGGTGAGGTTGGAAAGATGATCAGCTCAGTCTTAGACATGTTAAGTTTAAGAAAGCGCTGGGACATCCAAACAGAGATAGCAGAGAGACATTCGGAGATACGAGTGAGGAGAGCGGGGGAGAGGTCTGGAGAGGAAAGATAGATTTGAGTGTCATCAGCATAGAGGTGATATTGGAAGTTAAAAGAACTAATGAGTTCACCTAAAGAGGACGTATAGAGAGAGAAAAGGAGAGGACCAAGAACAGAGCCTTGGGGGACACCAACAGTTAGTGGAAGTGGGGGGGAGGTAGCGTCATGAGAGGAGACGGAGAAGGAACGATCAGAGAGGTAGGAGGACAAAGCTAATATTGTCTTAGATATATAAACAATAAAGAGAGCGCATAAATAGTACAGTAACAATTTATTATTAAATAAATCAATTAAGATGCAATATTGCTACACATTAAAAGAGTGAATGAAACTGCACTAATGGAGACCACTGAAATAATCAATTATACTGTAAATACTTGTGTTCCCAAGTCAATAAGGGAAAGGAAGGAAACAGTTCTCAATTGAGCTGAGGAATGATAATGTTCAATGTCCCACCAAATAGGTGATAGATGATTACAAGAACAATAGAACCATGGCAGGTCCACTTAATCCTCTTAAGAAAGTTGCAACGTTTATTGAGATAATATGAAGAATTCAGCTGATTCCTCCCACAGCACGTGGGTATGGCTACAACCCCCCCACCACTATCCGACAGTGTAGTTGCTCACCGCTGCAGATGTATAAAGCTGGCCGCTTCCAGGGCTCCTGGGCAGTGCCATTGTTGATTTATAGGTGTGTGTATATTTATTCAATATTAGTGTATAATTGGGAGCGCCTGATTTATTCTTCTTCATTGAGGTAGGAGGACAGTCAGGAGAGGGCAGTATCACGCAGACCAAGGATTTGCAGAAGGAGAGGGTGGTCCACAGTGTCAAAAGCAGCAGAGAGATCAAGAAGAATAAGCAGAGAGTAGTGGCCCTTGGATTTGTCTGCATGGAGGTCATTGCAGACTTTTGTGAGGGCAGCTGGATAAGATGGGCTGGAAGTGGTATGCGCTGACATCAGAGACCCTCCCCAAAAATGCCTGGGCGCGCCTGCGAGTGTTGATACTTCATCTTCATTTGTGGGATAGAATAAAGAGAAGGTGGCAGAGGGTTCACGTGGAATGAGCAGGTCACTGGCTGTGGAGGAGCATACCATTTCATCTCGGATCTTATCAATCTTGAAGTAGAAAGCAAGAGCTTGCACTTTGATAGTGGCTGCTGGGTTGGGTGAGGGAGGGTTAAGAAGTGATATACAGTAAAGGTATTAAAAAGTCGCTTGGGGTTAGAGGCCTGAGCAGAGATGAGAGATTGGACACATGTTTGTTTGGCAATGTCTATGGCATTACAATAGGAGGACTGGACAAATCAGCAAGAAGAAAAAGTATTCCTGTAATGGCACTCACTAGATCCATTAAACATCTATCTATCTATCTATCTATCTATCTATCTATCTATCTATCTATCTATCTATCTATCTATCTATCTATCTATCTATCTATCTATCTATCTGTCTGTCTGTCCCCGAAAACGATAAACTTAACAATCTGTATGTGATGCTGAATACAGTGTGCTTTTGATTACACAGTCTTTGAGTGCCGAATTTCCTTGGAGGGGTATATATTATAGAGGTCAAGGTAAAAGAATTAAAATGTAACATTTATTTTGTCTGATTAAAATCAGGTAGCGAAATATAGTGTGAAAAGAGAAAGCAAGAAATTTGTGTGTATATAGAGACTAAAATAAAGTAAATACTGTCTCCCAATTGTATCTCTTGTATTTATTATATAGTCTGTTTATCTATACTTATGTTCGACCAAAATATCAATCACCCGTTCCATTAAATTATTACGTACATATCTAAATGATCTAAATTAAATATCTAAATTAAATTATCATAGAGACTGGTAAGATTGATATATGTAAGACATCTATGTCACAGCAACGTATTAGCATAGGTATCCGTCATAGCGAGTTGTGCCACTGAATCGATATTCATTAGTCACTCAAATCTGTCATAGAAGTATAAAGAGTGTAATATACGTTATGTGACAATAAGTATTAGTCATTTATGTGGATAAAACCACTGTATCATTATAGATTGGTTCAATCATTTAGCAAACTCTCACAATTACTGTATATTGATAATGACATACATCACTGAGAGTATAGCAGAATGGTTACTTGTGTTACAGCATCCGGTTCTCTGCACAATGATTGATTGTCAGGAAACATATATATATATATATATATATATATATGTACACATATACATATCTACACATATATATACCGTATATACATAAACACATAGCATATTAAACATGTATATATATATATATATATACACTCATACAGTACACGTGTATATATATCATATGTGTTTGTGTGTTTATATGGATGCATATACATGTGTATATATGTATGCACATGGATATATATGTACTATAATTAAAATAAAGTAAACTTTTTTTAAGCACTTACAAGTGCCACCAGGAAGACTGCAGGCTGCAGACGACGCTAGACAGCCATTAATAATACTCGGTGCTCAGAACCCCCCCCTGCATGCGCCACTGCTCTCAAACACCAAACTAAACAGCCAGAAGGGCTAAGTACATACTGTGAATGAAGTCACAGACTCGTGCAAAAATATCAGGTATTAAAGTCAAAATATGTATTGCTGTATCCTTACATAGTATAAGAGCAGGCTGTTATTATGGGATACGGTCATGTGACCACTGCTCGGGATCCCGGCAGTCACCATGCCGACGCCGGGATCCTCAATGATCAGAATGCCCCACACGGACTATTCCACAACACTCATAGGGGTACATTTACTAAGATTCGTATTTTCCAAATTCATGTCCAAGTTCAATCACGAATGACATCGACAGTGTAAAATTGCAACTTTTTGAATTGATTACGATGGATTTACTAAGCTGTCGTATTCGGGTTTTTCTTTTCTTCCGATGTCGATGTCATTCGTGGTTTTTTACCTATTTTTACGGCAGTGATTAGCAAAACACTGCCGACTTTTTTTACAATCAATCTCGGCCGGATCTGTGTGATCCGTGCTGGGGTTTATTTTTTTTTTTTTTTTAATTAAACACTGTAAAATAATAAAAAAAAATGCGTGGGGTCCCCCCTCCTAAGCATAACCAGCCTCGGGCTCTTTGAGCCGATCCTGGTTGCAAAAATATGGGGAAAAAAATGACAGGGGTTCCCCCATATTTAAGCAACCAGCATCGGGCTCTGCGCCTGGTCCTGGTCCCAAAAATACGGGGGACAAAAAGAGTAGGGGTCCCCCGTATTTTTAAAACCAGCACCGGGCTCCACTAGCTGGACAGATAATGCCACAGCCGGGGGTCACTTTTATATAGTGCCCTGCGGCCGTGGCATCAAAAATCCAACTAGTCACCCCTGGCCGGGGTACCCTGGGGGAGTGGGGACCCCTTCAATCAAGGGGTCCCCCCCTCCCAGCCACCCAAGGGCCAGGGGTGAAGCCCGAGGCTGTCCCCCCCCATCCAATGGGCTGCGGATGGGGAGGCTGATAGCCTTTTTTGTAAAAGAAAAGATATTGTTTTTAGTAGCAGTACTACAAGGCCCAGCAAGCCTCCCCCGCATGCTGGTACTTGGAGAACCACAAGTACCAGCATGCGACGGAAAAACGGGCCCGCTGGTACCTGTAGTACTACTACTAAAAAAATACCCAAAAAAAGACAAGACACACACACCGTGAAAGTATAATTTTATTACATACATACACACATACATACTTACCTTAAGTTCCCACGCAGGTCGGTCCTCTTCTCCAGTAGAATCCAAGGGGTACCTGTTGAAGAAATTATACTCACGAGATCCAGGGGTCCAGGCTCCTCGGGAAATCCAGGGGTAATCCACGTACTTGACAAAAAAAACAAAACGGTGTCCCGACCACGAACTGAAAGGGGACCCAGGTTTGCACATGGGTCACCTTTCCACGAATGCCAGAAAGCCACTCTGACTTCTGTCTAAGTGGGTTTCATCAGCCAATCAGGGAGCGCCACGTTGTAGCACTCTCCTGATCAGCTGTGTGGTCCTGTCCTCACTGACAGGCAGCACACGGCAGTGTTACAATGTAGCGCCTATGCGCTACATTGTAACCAATGATGGGAACTTTCTGCCCTGCGGTTGACCTAAAGTGACGTCACCGCTGAGCAGAAAGTTCCCATCATTGGTTACAATGTAGCGCATAGGCGCTACATTGTAACACTGCCGTGTGCTGCCTGTCAGTGAGGACAGGACCACACAGCTGATCAGGAGAGTGCTACAACGTGGCGCTCCCTGATTGGCTGATGAAACCCACTTAGACAGAAGTCAGAGTGGCTTTCTGGCATTCGTGGAAAGGTGACCCATGTGCAAACATGGGTCCCCTTTCAGTTCGTGGTCGGGACACCGTTTTGTTTTTTTTGTCAAGTACGTGGATTACCCCTGGATTTCCCGAGGAGCCTGGACCCCTGGATCTCGTGAGTATAATTTCTTCAACAGGTACCCCTTGGATTCTACTGGAGAAGAGGACCGACCTGCGTGGGAACTTAAGGTAAGTATGTATGTATGTGTGTATGTATGTAATAAAATTATACTTTCACGGTGTGTGTGTCTTGTCTTTTTTTGGGTATTTTTTTAGTAGTAGTACTACAGGTACCAGCGGGCCCGTTTTTCCGTCGCATGCTGGTACTTGTGGTTCTCCAAGTACCAGCATGCGGGGGAGGCTTGCTGGGCCTTGTAGTACTGCTACTAAAAACAATATCTTTTCTTTTACAACAAAGGCTATCAGCCTCCCCATCCGCAGCCCATTGGATGGGGGGGGGACAGCCTCGGGCTTCACCCCTGGCCCTTGGGTGGCTGGGGGGGGGACCCCTTGATTGAAGGGGTCCCCACTCCCCCAGGGTACCCCGGCCAGGGGTGACTAGTTGGATTTTTGATGCCACGGCCGCAGGGCACTATATAAAAGTGACCCCCGGCTGTGGCATTATCTGTCCAGCTAGTGGAGCCCGGTGCTGGTTTTAAAAATACGGGGGACCCCTACTTTTTTTGTCCCCCGTATTTTTGGGACCAGGACAAGGCGCAGAGCCCGATGCTGGTTGCTTAAATATGGGGGAACCCCTGTCATTTTTCCCCCCATATTTCTGCAACCAGGATCGGCTCAAAGAGCCCGAGGCTGGTTATGCTTAGGAGGGGGGACCCCACGCAATTTTTTTTGAAAAAATAAGCACTTTCCCACCCCTTCCCACTGATATACATGCACGGATCTCATGGATCCGTGCATGCCTATCCAATCACGAATAAAAAAAGCAGGTCTGTTTTTTTTTAGCACTTTTTTACGAGTTGTAATTTTTCACGGCAGTGTTTGTTCTTTTTTTGCTTTGCACTTCTTAGTAAATGACCGAGATTCATACTTAAACAGCCGCGTTTTGACCGATGGTGTATTCATTCGTAATTTTTTACCTGAACTTGCAAAAAATTACGAATGCCCTCATCACTGCCGTGATTAGTGCTTAGTAAATTACCGAGATGACACTTTGATGAAAAAACGGCATCTCGGTCAAAATCGGGAGCTTAGTAAATTTCCCCCATAGAGTGAGAACAGAATATGTGGCGAGCCCGCAAGGGGCTTTATTGCGCTCGCCCCCCTGCTGGGATTCTGCTGCCAGGATCCTGCGGTTGGTATCCTTACTGCCGGGATCGCCAGTGCCGCTCTCCCAGCCCCAACCCGTTATTACTGGCGTCCCTCTCCGGGAAATATAACATTCTAATTGGTGACCACCAGGGTCTGTTGTGAGAATATAATGTAACTCTATCATATGCTGACAGCTGTTATATTGGATCTGGGACACCATGTCGACACCAAAAAGGGTCGACACACCTTAGGTCGACACCAGTTGGTCGACACGCCTTAGGCCCACATCTGAAATAGGATGACATGAAAAAAGGTCGACATGAGTTTTTAATGTTTTTTTTGGTGTTGTTTTCTTCGTAGACTGATGGGGAACCCCAATTAGTGCACCGTGTCCCCTCGCATGGCTCACTACGCTCGGCACAGGTTACCGTTCCCAATCGTAGTCCATGTGGATCGTAAAGTATGAAAAACTTCAAAAAATTTGAAAAACTCATGTTGACCTTTTTCCATGTCGACCAATTGCAGGTGGCGACCTATGGTGTGTCAACAAACTGACGTCAACCTTTTAGGTATCGACCTGGAGTCCGGATACCGTTATATTACATATTAGAATTCCAAAACAATGATATTAATGCCACTATGCGATGTGGATTCCATAACTGGTACCCATTGATAATGGCATGACTGGCTGCTGACACCCATTCTCATCCAGCTGGGTGTATCACTGCTGTCAGCAGGGTCAGAAGGGCCCACAGGGGTACCAGGGAAACCACCGGTAGGCCCCACTGCCTGAGGGCCCACTCCTTCCTCTAGGGATCAGGTTCCAGACTGTGCACTTGTATTATACATGGTAGATATGTTGCATTACACTGCACTAGACTATTGTGTATTTCAAGCCTCTGTGGAGGCTGGCCACACCCCCTTTATAGGCTGGCCACACCCCTAAATATGGGCCCCTATCACTGTATTCCCCCAGTGGGCCCTTCATACCCCAGTCCAACACTGGCTGTCAGTATCTCCAGAAGGGTATGGAAACCAGTTTTAATAAAATACAGTAAATGGTAACTTGTGACAGTGTTAGTACATTTCTGCTACAGTGTACACAGCCATCACTTTGTTACAAATGTATCTCCATGCACTGCTGGCAGCTATATGAGCTGGTGGTATAATGACACACACCAGTCCAATAACCAAACTACACCTGTGTCCCTCTCTTCCCTCTTCTCCAACCATCTCCCGACCAGAATTAATAAATAAATAAATAAATTCATTAATTATTAATAAATAAATAAATAAATAAATAAATAAATAAATAAATAAATAAATAAATAAATGTATGTTAGGTAATGCAGTTCCCTCCTCCGCCCAGCAGGTGGCAGCAGCAGCAGCAGCAGCACAGCAGCAGCGGTACGTGATGACGTCAGGACGGGCACGTCGCCGGGTAGCTGCTGAGCGGTGGCCGGGAGAGAAGTGACAGGGAGCGGCGGGGCCGGGAGGCGACGTCACCCACACACCGGGCCCTGGAGCGATGGAGAGGCCGCGGCAGCGTCCAGGGGAGACCTCAGTATCCTTCACTGCCGTGTGCTTGCTGTACTGTGTTATATGCGCTGCAGTGTGACTACACCGTGTGTCCCGCTGTGTTGTGGTGTATACTCAGCGCACTGTATGTGTGTTATACCGTATATACTGTACTGTGTGTGCATTATACCCTATATACCGTAATGTGTGTAGTGTGTGCATTATATTGTGTATACTGTACTGTGTGTACTATGTGTGCATTGTAACGTATATACTGTACTGTGTGTATATTACACCATATATACTGTACTGTGTGTACATTATACTGTATATACTGTACTGTGTGTACTATGTGTACATTATACTGTATATACTGTACTGTGTGTACTATGTGTACATTATACCTTATATACTGTACTGTGTGTATATTATACTGTATATACTGCACTGTGTACATTATACTGTATATACTGTACTGTGTGTATATTATACTGTATATACTGCACTGTGTACTATGTGTACATTATACTGTATATACTGTACTGTGTGTATATTATACTGTATATACTGCACTGTGTGTACTATGTGTACATTATACCGTATATACTGTACTGTGTGTATATTATACTGTATATACTGCACTGTGTGTACTATGTGTACATTATACCGTATATACTGTACTGTGTGTATATTATACTGTATATACTGCACTGTGTGTACTATGTGTACATTATACCGTATATACTGTACTGTGTGTATATTATACTGTATATACTGCACTGTGTGTACTATGTGTACATTATACCGTATATACTGTACTGTGTGTACTATGTGTACATTATACCGTATATACTGTACTGTGTACATTATACCGTATATACTGTACTGTGTGTATATTATACTGTATATACTGCACTGTGTGTACTATGTGTACATTATACTGTATATACTGTACTGTGTGTACTATGTGTACATTATACCGTATATACTGTACTGTGTGTACATTATACCGTATATACTGTACTGTGTGTACTATGTGTACATTATACCGTATATACTGTACTGTGTACATTATACCGTATATACTGTACTGTGTGTATATTATACTGTATATACTGCACTGTGTGTACTATGTGTACATTATACTGTATATACTGTACTGTGTGTACATTATACCGTATATACTGTACTGTGTGTATATTATACCGTATATACTGTACTGTGTGTACTATGTGTACATTATACTGTATATACTGTACTGTGTGTACTATGTGTACATTATACTGTATATACTGTACTGTGTGTATATTATACCGTATATACTGTACTGTGTGTACTATGTGTACATTATACTGTATATACTGTACTGTGTGTACTATGTGTACATTATACTGTGTATATACTGTACTGTGTGTACTGTGTACATTATACCGTATATACTGTACTGTGTGTACTATGTGTACATTATACCGTATATACTGTACTATGTGTACATTATACTGTATATACTGTATTGTACACCATGTGTACATTATACTGTATATACTGTACTGTGTACTATGTGTACATTATACCGTATTATTTACAGTGTTCGCAAATACGCGCTATAGCGCGTATTTTACCCTGATCTGTGGTCCGGGGACTCACATTTCTAAACTGTGTGGGTCCCCGGGGATGCGCTCCGCTGAAGCTGGTCATCTTGTTTAAGCTTCCTGTATCTTGTTTAAGTCCTCTTGTGGCGGCGCGGGCTGCCCCCCCTTCCCCCCGGACAGAGAGTGAGGACGGCTTCTCTCCTCCCACCCCCCACCCCCCCCCCACCCCCCCGCCCGATCACCTGCTGCAGCTTCAAGGGAGCCGGACAGAGAGTGAGGACGCCCCCCCCCCCCCGCAGATCACCCGCTGGAGCTTCAAGGGAGCCGGACAGACAGTGAGGACGCCCCCCCCCCCCCCCCTTCCCGCCGATCACCCGCTGCAGCTTCACGGGAGCTGGACTTGCGGTGGCGGCTGGGGGGCTGTTCATATCGGTGGGATGGCGGAGATGGGGGCTGCATGGCGCCGGCAAACAGGTGTTAAACGCAACATTTTTGTGGTATGGAGTGGGGGTGAGGCGAGAGGGTGACAGTGCTGCTGGTCTCTGCAGCATACAGGGCCCTTGATACAACCACTGGATTCGAGTCATGCTGCCTGTAATTTATGTGCTGACTGATCAACTTCAGTGTTACTCACTGTTCTGGCTGCCTTTGTTGGTTACTGCTGGTTGCTGTTGGTTACTGCTGGTTGCCGCTGGGTACTGTAAAGGCAGCCAGCACAGTGAGTGTCACTGAAGTTGATCAGTCAGCACATAAATTATAGGCAGGATGACTCAAATCCATTGGTTGTACCAAGTGTCCGAAGTCGTCGGTCAGGATGTTGGCATTTAGTATTCCGACACCAGCATCCCGATCGCAGCAAAGCCGACAAGAGTGACGAGTGCAGAGGGTACCCTAACCTCCCACCCCTAACCCTCCGTTTCCCGCAGCCTAAACCTAACCCACCCCCTTAGTGCCTAACACTTATACCCCCCCCCCCTCTCTGCAGCCTAACCCTAACCTCCCCAACACCATATCCTAACCCACCCCCTTCCCACCCGCACGCTAAACCAGTGTCGGCAGTGCATACTTCCCTTCAGGATCCTGACTGTCAGGATATCGTTGCCGGGATCCTGATCTCCACGGGATGCCAGCGTTGGTATTGTGGCGGCTGTCAGGATTCCGGCATCGGTATTACGCTGCTGGGATCCCGACAGCCAGGATCCTGAATGCATACTGCCGATATGATAACAACCCAGCAGCATTGTCACCCTCCCTCCCCCACAACACTTCTGTAGTGTCTAAATCCTGTCTGGGGCTCTATTATAGCGGCACTATAAAGCCATTACATATAGAAAATGTATTATTTAATAATGTTGTCCTGTTTTTTAATCATATAATTAAGTGCTCTACCTGGCGCAATGTGTATAACGTGCTCTGCCTGGCGCAATGTGTATAACGTGCTCTGCCTGGCGCAATGTGTATAACGTGCTCTGCCTGGCGCAATGTGTATAACGTGCTCTGCCTGGCGCAATGTGTATAACGTGCTCTGCCTGGTGCAATGTGTATAACGTGCTCTACCTGGTGCAACGTGTGGCGCAATGTGTATAACGTGCTCTGCCTGGCGCAATGTGTATAACGTGCTCTACCTGGTGCAATGTGTATAACGTGCTCTACCTGGTGCAACGTGTGGCGCAATGTGTATAACGTGCTCTGCCTGGCGCAATGTGTATAACGTGCTCTACCTGGCGCAATATGTATAACGTGCTCTACCTGGTGCAATGTGTGGCGCAATGTGTATAACGTGCTCTACCTGGCGCAATATGTATAACGTGCTCTACCTGGTGCAATGTGTGGCGCAATGTGTATAACGTGCTCTACCTGGTGCAATGTGTATAACATGCTCTACCTGGTGCAACGTGTGGCGCAATGTGTATAACGTGCTCTGCCTGGCGCAATGTGTATAACGTGCTCTACCTGGTGCAATGTGTGGCGCAATGTGTATAACGTGCTCTACCTGGTGCAATGTGTATAACGTGCTCTACCTGGTGCAACGTGTGGCGCAATGTGTATAACGTGCTCTGCCTGGCGCAATGTGTATAACGTGCTCTCCTTGGCTCAGTGTGTATAGGAGGTTCTACCTGGTGCAATGTGTATAAGCGCCACTACTGTGTGGAATAATGTGAATTGGTACTATTATGTGACCACGCCCCTTCCCCACGAAGCTACGCCCCTAAAAAATTCCAGCGCGCCTTTGGCGCGCACTGTCGCAGTTTTCAGTGTCGTGCGGGAGAACCAATTCTCTTTCTGCCACAAGGTCACCAAAATGTCTAATTACATCTAAAGTGCGGGGTATCCTGTATGCTACACAGCCCAGCAGCATCGTCACCCCATCCTCCCCCTTACACCCCTTTTGTAGTGTCCAAATCAAGTTTGTGTTTTTATATTTGAATCATTAATAAGACTAATTAAAACCTTCATTCCAATGGGACCCAGAAAAGGACAGGTAGGACCCCAATTTTTAAAAGTGAGGGGTCCCTGGGACCCACTTTTTTTTGGTCTCAGCGCGATCACTGCGTATATACTGTACTGTGTGTACTATGTGTACATTATACAGTATATACTGTACTGTGTGTACTATGTGTACATTATACTGTACTGTGTGTACTATGTGTACATTATACCGTACTGTGTGTATATTATACTGTATATACTGTACTGTGTGCACTATGTGTACATTATACCGTATATACTGTACTGTGTGTATATTATACTGTATATACTGCACTGTGTACTATGTGTACATTATACCGTATATACTGTACTGTGTGTATATTATGCTGTATATACTGTACTGTGTGCACTATGTGTACATTATACCGTATATACTGTACTGTGTGTATATTATACTGTATATACTGTACTGTGTGCACTATGTGTACATTATACCGTATATACTGTACTGTGTGTATATTATACTGTATATACTGTACTGTGTGTGCATTGTACCTTATATACTGTACTGTGTGCATTATACTGTTTATACTGTACAGTGTGCACTATGTGTACATTATACCGTATATACTGTACTGTGTGTATATTATACTGTATATACTGTACTGTGTGCACTGTGTACATTATACCGTATATACTGTACTGTGTGTATATTATACTGTATATACTGTACTGTGTGCACTGTGTACATTATACCGTATATACTGTACTGTGTATATTATACTGTATATACTGTACTGTGTGCACTGTGTACATTATACCGTATATACTGTACTGTGTGTATATTATACTGTATATACTGTACTGTGTGCACTGTGTACATTATACCGTATATACTGTACTGTGTGTATATTATACTGTATATACTGCACTGTGTACTGTGTACATTATACCGTATATTCTGTACTGTGTGTATATTATGCTGTATATACTGTACTGTGTGCACTATGTGTACATTATACCGTATATACTGTACTGTGTGTATATTATACTGTATATACTGTACTGTGTGCACTGTGTACATTATACCGTATATACTGTACTGTGTGTATATTATACTGTATATACTGTACTGTGTGCACTGTGTACATTATACCGTATATACTGTACTGTGTGTATATTATACTGCACTGTGTACATTATACCGTATATTCTATACTGTGTGTATATTATGCTGTATATACTGTACTGTGTGCACTATGTGTACATTATACCGTATATACTGTACTGTGTGTATATTATACTGTACTGTGTGTGCATTGTACCTTATATACTGTACTGTGTGCATTATATTGTTTATACTGTACAGTGTGCACTGTGTGTACATTATACCGTATATACTGTACTGTGTGTATATTATACTGTATATACTGTACTGTGTACATTATACTGTATATACGCCGACACCTGACTGGATATGTGGAATTAAGTGCTGAGGTAAATTTATTGCACAAAAGATTAGAGAACAGACAGGGAATCTACCCATGTCTGTCCCTATGTCGCAGGGACCTTCAGAGTCTCAAAACGCCCACTATCCAAAATAATAGACACTGATACCGACACGGAGTCTGACTCCAGTGTCGGTCTAAGATGATGCAAAGTTACAGCCAAAACTGTCAGAAAAGTATTCAATATATTATTATTGTAATAAAAGATGATTTGCATATCACTGATGACCCATCTGTCCCTGACACGAGGGTACACATGTTTAAGGGGAAGAAAGCTGAGATAACATTTCCCCCCTCTCATGAACAAATGAATTGTGTGAAAAAGAGCGGGAATCTCCATACAAGAAACTGCAGTTTCCCAAAAGAATTCTCATGGCGTATCCTTTCCCTGCTAGGGCCAGGATACGATGGGAATCCTCCTCTAGGGTGGACAAGGCGTTGACACGTTTACCAAAAAAGGTAGCGCTGACATACCAAGATACAGCTACCCTCAGGGATCCTGCAGATTGCATGCAGAAAAGTACTTTGAAGTCCATTTACACACATTCTGGTACACTACTCAGACCGGCGATTGTGTCGGCATGGGTTTATAGCGCTGTAGCAGCGTGGACAGATACCTTATCAGCGGAGATTGAAACCCTAGATAAGGATACCATGTTATTGACCCTAGGATATATAAAAGATGCTGTCTTATATATAAGACAGGCCCAAAAAGACATTGGTCTACTGGGTTCTAGAGTCAACGCTATGTCGATTTCTGCTAGACGTGTCCTGTGGAACATGCAATGGACAGGTGATGCCGACTAAAAGGCATATGGAGGTTTTACCTTACAAGGGTGAGGAATTGTGTGGAGAAGGGCTCTCGGACCTGGTCTCCACAGCTATAGCTGGTAAATCTGATCTTTTGCCTTATATTCCCTCACAGCCTAAGAAAGCACTACATTATCAAATGCAGTCCTTTCGATCGCAGAAAAACAAGAAAGTACGAGGAGCGTCCTTTCTTACCAGAGGTAAGGGCACAGGGCACAGCTAGTTCCCAGGAACAGAAGTCCTCCCCGGCCTCTACTAAATCCACAGCATGACGCTGGGGCTCCGCTAAGGGAGTCCGCCCCAGTGGGGGCACGTCTTCGACTCTTCAGCCACATCTGAGTTCACTCACAGGTGGATCCCTGGGCAATAGAAATTGTTTCTCAGGGTTACAAGCTGGAATTCGAAGAGGTGCTTCCTCGACGGTTTTCCTTATCGGCCCTACCGGCTTCTCCCCCAGAAAGGGAGATAATATTAAATACAATTCACACATTGTATCTCCAACAGGTGGTGCTCAAGGTTCCCCTCCTTCAACAAGGAAGGGGATATTACTCAACCTTGGCTGTAGTCCCGAAACCGGACGGTTCGATCAGACCTATTTTAAAATTAAAACTATGCTTGAAAAGGTTCAAATTCAAGGTGGTATCGCTCAGAGCGATCATCGCCAGCTTGGAAGGGGGGGATTTTATGGTGTATCTAGACATAAAGGCTGCATACCTTCATGTTCCCATTTATCCACCCCATCAGGCGTACCTGAGAATTGCGGTACAGTATTGTCATTACCAATTTCAGGGTATTTGGCGGAAATGATGGTGCTCCTACGCAAGCAAGGAGTCACAATTATCCCATACTTGGACGATCTAATAAGGGCGAGATCAAAAGAGCAGTTGTTGAACAGAGTGTCACTTTTGCTGAAGGTGTCACAGCAACTCGGCTGGATTCTCAATATCCCAAAGTCACAGTTGGTTCCTATGACTCGTCTGCCCTTGGGTATGATTCTGGATACGGACCAGAAAGGGGTTTATCTTCCGATAGAGAAGGCCCAGGAACTAATGACTCTGGTAAAAAACCTATTAAGCCAAAACAGGTGTCAGTGCATCACTGCACTCGGGTCCTGGGAAAGATGGTGGCATCTTACGGGGCCATTCCCTTCGGCAGGTTCCATGCGAGGACCTTCCAATGGGATCTACGGGACAAATGGTCCGGATCACATCTACAGATGCATCAGTTAGTCACCCTGTCCCCTAGGGCCAGGGTGTCTCTCCTATGGTGGCTGCAGAGTGCTCACCTTCTGCAGGGTCGCAGGTTCGCCATCCAGGACTGGGCTCTGCTAGCCACGGACGCGAGCCTCCGAGGTTGGGGAGCAGTCACACAGGAAAGAAACTTCCAAGGTCTTTGGGTCAAGTCAAAAAACTTGTATTCAAATCAACATCCTGGAGCTGAGGGCCATATACAACGCCCTTCGGCAAGCGGAGACATTGCTTCGTAACCTACCGGTTCTGATCCAGTCAGACAACATCACCGCAGTGGCTCATGTAAACCGCCAAAGCGGCTGGGCGGAAAATCATGTAAGCGCATTTTCAGCAGTTCATTCCGGGAGTGGACAACTGAGAAGCAGACTTCCTCAGCAAACACGACCTGCATCCAAGAGGGGACTTCTTTAGGAAGCCTTCTCACAGATTGCAAGTCAGTGGGGACTGCCCCAGATAGACATGATGGCGTCCCGCCTCAACAAAAAGCTAAAGAGGTATTGCGCCAGGTCAAGAGACCCTCAGGCGATAGCTGTAGACGCCCTAGTGACACCGTGGGTGTTCCAGTTGGTCTATGTATTTCCTCCTCTTCCTCTCATACCCAAGGTGTTGAGAATAGTAAGAAAAAGAGGAGTGAGAACAATACTCATTGTTCCAAATTGGCCACGAAGGACCTGGTATCCGGATCTGCAGGAAATGCTCACAGAAGATCCGTGGCCTCTTCCTCTAAGACAGGACCTGTTGCAACAGGGGCCCTGTCTATTCCAAGACTTACCGCGGCTGCGTTTGACGGCATGGCGGTTAAACGCCGGATCCTAGCGAATAAGGGTATTCCGGATGAGGTCATTCCTACGCTAATAAAGGCTAGGAAGGACATGACATCTAAACATTATCACCGTATATGGCGAAAATATGTTTCTTGGTGTGAGGCCAGGAATGCTCCTACGGAAGAATTCCATCTGGGCCGCTTCCTTCACTTCCTGCAAACTGGAGTGAATTTGGGCCTAAAATTAGGATCTATTAAGGTTCAGATTTCGGCCTTATCCATTTTCTTTCAAAAGGGATTGGCCTCTCTCTTCCTGAAGTACAAACCTTTGTGAAGGGAGTGCTGCATATTCAGCCTCCTTTTGTACCTCCGGTGGCGCCTTGGGACCTTAACGTGGTGTTAAGTTTCATTAAGTCACACTGGTTTGAACCACTTAAAACGGTGAAGTTGAAATATCTCACTTGGAAGGTGGTCATGTTTTTAGCCTTGGCTTCGGCTAGGCGAGTGTCGGAATTAGCGGCTTTATCACATAAAAGCCCCTATCTGGTTTTCCATATGGATAGAGCGGAATTGCGGACCCGTCCTCAATTCCTGCCAAAAGTGGTTTCATCCTTTCATTTGAACCAACCTATTGTGGTGCCTGTGGCTACGCGTGACTTGGAGGATCCCGAGTCCCTTGATGTGGTCAGGGCTTTGAAAATGTACGTGGTCAGAACGGCTACAGTCAGAAAAACAGAAGCACTGTTTATCCTGTATGCAACCAACAAGATTGGTGCCCCTGCTTCAAAGTAAACTATTGCTCGCTGGATCTGTAACACGATTCAGCAGGCGCATTCTACGGCGGGATTTCCGTTACCTAAATCGGTCAAGGCCCATTCCACTAGGAAAGTGGGCTCTTCTTGGGCGGCTTCCAGAGGGGTCTCGGCACTACAGCTGTGCCGAGCAGCTACTTGGTCGGGTTCAAACTCCTTTGCAAAATTTTATAAGTTTGATACCCTGGCTGAGGAGGACCTCATGTGTGCTCAATCGGTGCTGCAGAGTCATCCGCACTCTCCCGCCCGTTTGGGAGCTTTGGTATAATCCCCATGGTCCTTACGGAGTCCCCAGCATCCTCTAGGACGTAAGAGAAAATAATATTTTAAACCTACCGGTAAATCTTTTTCTCGTAGTCCGTAGATGATGGTGGGCTCCCGTCCCAAGTGCGGACTACTTCTGCAAGACTTGTATATAGTTATTGCTTAATTAAGGGTTATGTTCTAGTTTCATCGGTCTTGGACTGATGCTATGTTGTTTTCATACTGTTAACTGGGTAGTATATCTCAAGTTATACGGTGTGATTGGTGTGGCTGGTATGAATCTTGCCCTTGGATTAACAAAAATCCTTTCCTCGTACTGTCCGTCTCCTCTGGGCACAGTTTCTCTAACTGAGGTCTGGAGGAGGGGCATAGAGGGAGGAGCCAGAGCACACCAGATTTAAAGTCTTTCTTAAAGTGCCCATGTCTCCTGCGGAGCCCGTCTATCCCCATGGTCCTTACGGAGTCCCCAGCATCCTCTACGGACTACGAGAAAAAGATTTACCGGTAGGTTTAAAATCTTATTATATATCACCCAGCGCACTATGTATGTGCATTATACTCTGTATACCGTACTCTGCGTTTTATATGGCATAGGTGTGCATTATACTGTATTCAGTGTACGGTGCATAGTATATATGTATTATGTGCTGTATACAGGATATATATCACCCAGCGTACTATACAGTACATCTGCATTAGACTGTATGTACTGTGTGTTTATGTATGATGTAGTGTATACATATAATGCACTGTACTATATATGATATATGTGTGTGCATTATACTGTATATACTGTACTCTGCGTATTATACTATGTAGTGTATACATATCACACACTACTATAATATATGGTATACAGTATGTGTGCATTGTACTGTGCGTATTCTATATGTGGTATATACATATCACACACTGTACTATATATGGTATGTGTGTGCATTGTACTGTGCGTATTCTATATGTGGTATATACATATCACACACTGTATTATATATGGTATATGTGTGCATATTCTACATGTGGTATATACGTATCACACACTGTATTATATATGGTATATGTGTGCATATTCTACATGTGGTATATACATATCACACACTATTATATATGGTATATGTGTGCATATTCTACATGTGGTATATACGTATCACACACTGTATTATATATGGTATATGTGTGCATATTCTACATGTGGTATATACATATCACACACTATTATATATGGTATATGTGTGCATATTCTACATGTGGTATATACATATCACACACTATTATATATGGTATATGTGTGCATATTCTACATGTGGCATATACATATCACACTCTATTATATATGGTATATGTGTGCATATTCTACATGTGGTATATACGTATCACACACTGGTTTATATATGGTATATGTGTGCATATTCTACATGTTGTATATACGTATCACACACTGTATTATATATGGTATATGTGTGCATATTCTACATGTTGTATATACGTATCACACACTGTATTATATATGGTATATGTGTGCATATTCTACATGTGGTATATACATATCACACACTATTATATATGGTATATGTGTGCATATTCTACATGTGGTATATACATATCACACACTATTATATATGGTATATGTGTGCATATTCTACATGTGGTATATACGTATCACACACTGGTTTATATATGGTATATGTGTGATGAACTCTGCCATGTTGTCAGAGCTGCAAGTGGAGGTACGGCAATCATTATCTTGGCCTTGTTTATTTTAAATTCTTTTTATTTTACGATTGTGTCCATTTTATTTTTTGCTGCAGCTTTTATCACAGCGTTTCTATAGATTGCAAGCTTGCGAGCAGGGCCCTCCTACCTGTATGTCTAGGCTTACCATACTATCTGGATGCACTCAATTTGCCAGCTGTCGGAATCTCGGCGGTCAGGGGCTATTCCCGCTTGTGGGTGTCCATGATACCCGTAGAGTGAGACTAGAACCTGTGGCGAAAAACCTAAGGTGTTACTATATTAGTCTTTTTCATACATTCTGTATTTTGGATATGGGAGACTCAACTTGTATAGAAAGTGTATATCACAAAATGTACCGTGCACTAATAGGATTCAGTATGATATACCGGCAGTGGGGCTGCGCTCGCCAAAGCTTATACAGCTGTGGGATCTTATGGTGGAAGGAGAGACGCCTGTTACAGGTACAGACAAAACCTCGTACCTAGTGTTCACTATTAACGGAGTGTTCAGAACAGGTTTCCAGAGATGCCCCCTCCCTCCGCGGCATTGTGTACTTAGTGCCAGCTCCTGTTTACTGTAGCCAGTGATTACGCTGTAGGCCATGCGGTGATGTGTACGCTGCCCATAATCTGTGTGTGTCTCCTATATCCGTTTATTATTTATTGACTCTGATTGCCTGATTTCGTCATTTGTCTGCATGAGCCTGTGAGGCTGAGGATTTACTGGGGTTTATAATCAGGTGGTTGCTGAACGAAATAATGAAATTATAATATTGCCAACATCTTAGTGGTAAAACAAACTAGTAAATGTTATTTGTTTTTCCATCATGTGGCTGAGAAATGTTAATTTTAGAGATACAGGTTGAGTATCCCATATCCAAATATTCCAAAATACGGAATTTTCGGAGTGAGAGTGAGATAGTGAAACCTTTGTTTTCTGATGGCTCAATGTACAAAAACATTGTTTAATACACAGTTATTAAAAATATTGCCTAAAATTACCTTCAGGCTGTGTGTATAAGGTGTATATGTAACATAAATGCATTCTGTGCTTAGACTTAGGTCCCATCACCATGATATCTCATTATGTTATGCAATTATTCCAAAATACGGAAAAATCCCATATCCAAAATACTTCTGGTCCCAAGCATTTTGGATAAGGGATACTCAACCTGTAATTATAAATAATAATATATTTTATTGAAAAGTTAAATTTCAAGTTAAGATAAAAAAATGTTATAACATTTAAACGTCAAAAGGTTTTGCAATTAAAAATAACCGTTAAGTAAAAATCTCCCTGTAGAGGTCCTATTAAATATGGTTTAATTCTCCCTGATGACTCTGTAGCTAGTGTCTTGGACGGATGTAGGGGGGGGGATGGTGTACAGCGCAGCGGTGTAGCTCCCGCGAATAGTGCCCAAAGCTCTTCAGTTGATTGGTAAACCCGCAACTAGTGATTTCCTACTTGACTAGTGCCTCTTTGCTGACATCATCGCACACAGCACTTAAGACAGGAAATACCGTTTACTATATCTAAAGGGCCCCATACACTAGAGCGATTATGCCCAATTTCAGCCCAATTCGGGCCGATGTATTGGGTGAAATCAGGCATTTTGACTGTGTATCCAATCCGATGCGCGGCCCCGTGAGCGTCAGATCGGATCCTCCAGATCGCTAGTGCTGCACTCGTGATATGTCGGTTCCAGCAGGCATGGCTGGAATCGCATACGATATATCGCAGGCAAAATGTACCAAATCGTTTGGAATAATCTGGAACCATTCCCGAGAAGCTCCTGGGAGAGTTAAAGGGAAATCGCCTCCGACTTCAGCCTCTAGACATATCGTTCTAGTGTATGGGGCCCTTAAGTGTTGGGCATTGGCTGCTGAAAACATCATCCTGACTTACAGTAAGTGCCAGGGAGTGGCGCGTCAGATGAATAGCTCTGGGTGCTAAACCCAGCAATGTGATTGCTATGCTGGGAATTGAATCGGTGTCACCTGTTCTCGTTGCTCTTACACGGTGCAGAGACTTGTGCTGTATATTTCGAAGTCTTCCTTGGTAGCAGATTCAATTAAACTTGATTGATGTAATCTGTTGAAATGTCAAACTGAGTCCGTAGCAAGTATTGCCCCACAGCCCATATAGGTACATAGGGTAAGATGTGTTGTAGTGTCTACTGTAACTGGCTGATTCTGCATGTGCACAGCCGAACATCACCAGCATTTGAATCTCCCCATTAAAATCTTTCGTTATAAAGATTCCTTCTAAGGTGATAGTCTGTGCTTTGAAAGGACGACTCAACTATTCCATTAGTATGTTTTAAAATGGTTTATTGGTGCACAGTACGGGCCCCTTTGTGAAATCGGGCCACCGCTGAAGAAGGTGTGTAGAGTAAAGTTCCAGCGTATATACTGTTCTCTAGGTATCTTTTACATGTTACTACTTTGGCTGGCGTGACACGTTGGATCGGAAGGCCTTGCCATTTATACTCTGCAATGCCAGTCCACATTTACACGGGAATACTAGATCAGTGACTGACTCATAAACATTAATTATGCAGACATGTTCATGTGGACCCCAGATAAGAGCCTACTACAGTGAGCGCTTCTATTTTGCACATTTTTAGATTTTCTTTTCTTTTTTTAAATAAGATATTTTTCATGAGTTTTAGTGACAGAAAGTGAAAGTTAACACACGTAAAAAATAAATAAAAAATGACTGTTGCAAGGCACAGAGTGGAAATACACGGTACAATGCAAAACTTAGCGACTCGTATATTAGTACCGTGAACAGTGGTGCGTTCAGTGGGCCTTCTTAAAGAACAGCTATAGCATTGATGTATAAGGTACCCAAAAGACACATTGCAGGATTCATAAGAGAGAGAGACCTGTGGAAGAAAAATCCCAGATTACCTTATCCCAGAATACCCAAACCTGTGGGCAGGACCAGAGGAAATGCCAAAACGTGTCCTCCACTGCTGAGCATTGGGACACATAGAGACGTCTCTCCCTCCAAATCTAAATAATCGAGTGGGATATGTCCGATGCGATATGGTGGTTGTAAGGCCATTGTAATATACTGTGCTATGTTCTAAAGCACAATGGTGGTTTACCCGCTGCATACTCTGTGTCACTCAATGCCTAAAGCTGGGTACACACTATACGCTACATTGTGCAATATTGGTACTTTAGACCAATCTGCACAACCATTGTATAGTGTATATACCCAATCTGTCGTTAACTGAATCGTCCCATTGGATGTGCTGGATGTCCAATTGGAGTATTTAATTTTAGTAAATGGGATTTATAGAATAAATCTTTAGAAATACATACCAAGGGGCTAATTCAGTTAGCCTCTGTACTTGCCGCAGGGTTTAGCTCCTGGGGTTAAATGCTCGGAGCTTAGGGGGTTATTCCGAGTTGATCGCTCAGTGCCGTTTTTCGCAGCGCAGAACAGGTTACTACTGCTCATGCGTATGCACCGCAATGTGCAGGCGCGTCGTACGAGTCCAAAGCATATCGTTGCTGGGCGATGGATTTAACGAAGAATCCAATCGCACAGTCGATCGCAAGGAGATTGACAGGAAGAAGGCGTTTGTGGGTGGCAACTGACCGTTTTCTGGGAGTGGTTGGAAAAACGCAGACGTGTCTGATGTCAATTCCGGGACCAAAAAGACTGAAGTGATCGCAGCGGCTGAGTAAGTCCAGAGCTACTTAGAAACTGCACAAATCTTTTTCATCCCGCTCGGCTGCACACGCGTTCGCATACTTGCAAAGTGAAAATACACTCCGCCGTGGGCGGTGACTATGGGGGTCATTCCAAGTTGACCGCGAGCTGCCGTCGTTCGCTGTGTATCGATCAGTGAAAAAACGGCTAATCTGCGTATGCACCACAATGCACGCGCGTCGTACAGGTACAAAGTCCATTGTGGTTTTGCACTGGTTCTAGTGACGATTCCAATCGCACAGCCGGCCGCAAAGGAGATTGACAGAAAGAGGGAGTTTCTGGGTGTCAACTGACCGTTTTCAGGGAGTGCTTAGAAAAATGCAGGCATGGCTGGGCATTCGCTGGGCGGGTGTGTGACGTCAAAAGCCATCCCTCCGTCATTAGAATCAATGCACACGAAGAGTAACTACAGGGCTAGTCTTGTTTTGCACAAAAATATTTTGCAGGCGCTCTGCTGCGCAAGCATTCGCACTTCTGCAAAGCTAAAATACACTCCCCAGTGGGCGGCGACAATGCGTTTGCTCGGCTGCTAAAAACTGCTAGCGAGCGATCAACTCGGAATGACCCCCTATGTGTTTGCACGGCTGCTAAAAGTAGCTAGCGAGCGATCAACTCTGAATGACCCCCTTAGTTAGTTATTTCCCACTGTTGCCTTAGCTGCCGGGTTATGTGAGCTATGCAATTACCGCTCACGGTAACCGAGCAGATAACCCTGGAAGCACTTAGTAATTCGGATTTTTGTTTGCTGCTTAGGAGGGTACAGGCAAAAATCCACGTACAGTGTTCCCTCTCGTCTAGTGGGGCTCACCATAGCCAGTAATTGAATAGCCCTGGGCACTTAACCACGGCTAATTGTATCTGCCCCAGAGTTCACCTTTATGAAACAGCCGACAGTCGCACAGTATGACATATTTAGATGTGTTTAATACTATGTAAATGCTACCACCTGCCGTAAGGTGTCCTGTAAGCGTTTCCATATTCTGTATAAAACCTGCTGCTTTACATGTATGAGCGGGAATGTCACGCTTTCCTTGACGATGTGCACATACTGTGGAGGGTACGGAGGTGACTTTGGGGAACGAGGTGCCATGTATGCTGATCCTAAACCACCAGCGCGATGGACAGTATACGTACGTATGTTGTGATATCAGGCTGAGACTGTGTAACCAACCACACTAAAGCGTCAGCTGTCAGATGGTAACAATAACGTCCAGTGGTTAACTTAAACAATTCGGTTACAAGTGAAGTTGTGCATCATTGGTATAGTTTATTATAACCTTTATGTTTACATTGATCATACATACTTATTATTAAACCCTTATATCATTTTATAGTTAAGGACAGACTGGTGTTTTATTAATTAAAATACTGAAATAACCTTTTAAATATTGCTATCGTCTATGGAAAAATGGACATGGGGTGTATACAAAGGACCCCATAGCAACCCCCCCCCCCTTCTTTAAATTAGATTTGTCAGCTGCTATGTTACATACAATCCTGTGTATCTAACATTGGTGCAGATGTATTAAGCCTGGTGAAGGCATAAGGAAGAGATAAAGCTGTGATGAATGCACCAGCTCCTACCTGTTAATTTACATATTAGAGCTGATTGGCTGGCGCGTTTACCATCTTGCACTTATCACTGGTTTATCACTTCCTTGTGCCGTCTCCAGGTTAATACATCTGCCCCACTGTAACTTATGAGCAGGTCTTCGCGCTAAGAAAACATAGCCTCTGTCTCTATTAGGTCTAGTTTCAGTTGAACTCAACCCATCGCTGTGATCTGCTGTCTCTTGCCTTCACTCCCTTGCAATATATATTAGTCTGTAACGTTAGTATTAAACTACTCGTACTGTAATGGCTGTGAGGATAATATTATCTTCCTGTGTTTTAGGCTGGTCATCCGTACGCCGGGTAAAGTTTCGGCCAATGAAGAAGTCCTGCCTATAACAAGTGGATTCAAATGCGTTCAAGGTATGATTTGTCATTTTGGAATTGCAGTTGTTCATGATGAGGTTACTGATTGCTGCACAGGTTACTGACTTCTAACTGAATCAAGTTTTATTTTGTTGCAAAGATAAAAAGTTGCTTAGAGAATATAAAATATTTACAAATTAGACCGGTAGCATTGTCCGGTTGTTCCCTTGTGTGATTTTTATTTTTGGTTAGATTTATGTGCATTAATTGAAGGTCTGTTCTGGAAAATTATGGGGCTTCAAAGTGGCTTCTTGAGGTCAACACAGTCACATAACATGAACATACAGAGGGGGGAATTCAATTCTACATGATGTTCTGTGCACCTATTGGCCAGTTACAGTAGTACGGGGGCGTGTTGTGCTTTTCCGGAAACGGCACATGACATCGAACATGTACAATGAAGTCTGAAATCCCAGATAAGTGCAGCCTGCAGGCTATCTTCGGGAACTAATCGAGTAGCCCTGAGGGATCAGTTAGCCTGCTAATTACCGTGGCTGATTGAATTCCTCCCTAAGCCTGCTAATGCGGAGAAGAAACATTTGTAAATTGCTGAATTTTGCTATATTTCAATTTTCTTATTTTATATTTAAAATGATTATATCTACATTTAACTTCACCTGCCCCATACATACGTTTGTGGCTCATGATATAGCAGCCAGGCAATTCACTGCTAATTACATCTGCATAGTACGGGGATGTAACCAGTTCCTAGTGATGTAACCAGTTCCTCCCTGTGAACATACTGTCCTGAGAGAGTGAATGTATCGCAGCGACATGAAGTTACTTCATACACCTCATAAGTACGTGCACCAACGTCATCTCCAGAGCCTGTTCCTTTTTTTCTGATTGTTTCTTGAGTATTTTGTTTTCTGCCTTTCAGAAGCAGAGGAGACTCTTCTCATTGACATTCCTACTAACAGTAAGTACTGACACCCTCCTGTTGCTGTGGCTTCTCTCTGCTACGTTGCAGCTCCCACATTTAATCATTTGGAAGGAGCAATTAAATGACCTCCTGTCCTGTACTGTCTTATAATATGCAGAAAACTGGCCGGCCTCTTCATAGGAACAGTCACTGACGCGTTTTACCTTACTGATTTGCTTTCTCTGTGAATGGCAGTAAGCAGTGTGAGCTACTGATCCCGTGTTCACAACGTTCTAAGCATTTGCAGAGATTATACATTACGTCTGCTGTATAGCAGTTTATGGAAGCTCTCTCCCACTTGCAGACCCCAAATACTCTTGAACCCTAGTGTGCAGTCTCCACAGAGACGCTTGAAGTAGTGTTATGTGGGTTATGGTTTCCTGGGGACATTGTGGTGGCTGGAAGGAAGTCCGGGTATCCAGAGATTAGCAGTTTATTGCAGAATGAGGCCACTGGACAGTCTGCTGTATCCGTTGTGTCAGGATTATGGTGCACTGTAGCTCTCAGGGTCTCTAGTAGTAGGGTTTAGAGTAAATGGTATCTCTGCTGTACTATATTACATAAGAGAGTGTTGCTGTGACCTGCGCTAGTGCTTTGTCTATATACTGGTATATACTATGTATTCGGTTTGCGTATGAAACGGGCTGGCAGATGGATTCTGCACAATGTTGCTCCAGGACACTAAACTTTGATTCCCAGGATGTTTGCGTCTTCATTGTACAAACGCGTCATGTCCCCTTTCCACGTTGCAGTTTTGACACCCAAAACAAACATCTTTTGTTTTTTTGCTCAACCTCCTCAGTGTTTGTGGTTTTTTTATTTCATGTTTCTCTATCGTCCTAGTGGATGCTGGGGTTCCTGAAAGGACCATGGGGAATAGCGGCTCCGCAGGAGACAGGGCACAAAAAGTAAAGCTTTTCCAGATCAGGTGGTGTGCACTGGCTCCTCCCCCTATGACCCTCCTCCAGACTCCAGTTAGATTTTTGTGCCCGGCCGAGAAGGGTGCAATCTAGGTGGCTCTCCTAAAGAGCTGCTTAGAGAAAGTTTAGCTTAGGTTTTTTATTTTACAGTGAGTCCTGCTGGCAACAGGATCACTGCAACGAGGGACTGAGGGGAGAAGAAGTGAACTCACCTGCGTGCAGGATGGATTGGCTTCTTGGCTACTGGACATTAGCTCCAGAGGGACGATCACAGGTACAGCCTGGATGGTCACCGGAGCCGCGCCGCCGGCCCCCTTGCAGATGCTGAAGTTAGAAGAGGTCCAGAATCGGCGGCTGAAGACTCTGACAGTCTTCTAAAGGTAGCGCACAGCACTGCAGCTGTGCGCCATTTTCCTCTCAGCACACTTCACACGCTGTCACTGAGGGTGCAGGGCGCTGGGGGGGGGCGCCCTGGGAGGCAAATGTAAACCTATATACTGGCTAAAAATACCTCACATATAGCCCCCAGAGGCTATATGGAGATATTTAACCCCTGCCAAACTTCACTAAAGAGCGGGAGACGAGCCCGCCGTAAAAGGGGCGGGGCCTATCTCCTCAGCACACAGCGCCATTTTTTCTCTCACAGAAAGGCTGGAGAGAAGGCTCCCAGGCTCTCCCCTGCACTGCACTACAGAAACAGGGTTTAAACAGAGAGGGGGGGCACAAATTGGCGATATAAATATATATATAAAGATGCTATTAGGGAGAAACACTTATATAAGGTTGTCCCTATGTAATTATAGCGTTTTTTGGTGTGTGCTGGCAAACTCTCACTCTGTCTCTCCAAAGGGCTAGTGGGGTCCTGTCCTCTGTCAGAGCATTCCAGGTGTGTGTGCTGTGTGTCGGTACGTGTGTGTCGACATGTATGAGGACGATGCTGGAGGAGGCGGAGAAATTGCCTGTAATGGTGATGTCACTCTCTAGGGAGTCGACACCGGAATGGATGGCTTATTTAGGGAATTACGTGAGAATGTCAACACGCTGCAAGGTCGGTTGACGACATGAGACGGCCGACAAACAATTAGTAACGGTCCAGGCGTCTCAGAAACACCGTCAGGGGTTTTTTATAAAAAACGCCCATTTACCTCAGTCGGTCGACACAGACACAGACACGGACACTGAATCCAGTGTCGACGGTGAATAAACAAACGTATTCCTCATTAGGGCCACACGTTAAGGGCAATGAAGGAGCTGTTACATATTTCTGATACTACAAGTACCACAGAAAAGGGTATTATGTGGAAGTGAAAAAACTACCTGTAGTTTTTCCTGAATCAGATAAAATAAAATGAAGTGTGTGATGATGCGTTGGTTTACCCCGATAGCAAATATTGGCGTTATACCTTTTCCCGCCAGAAGTTAGGGCGCGTTGGGAAACACCCATTAGGGTGGATAAGGCGCTCACACACTTATCAAGTGGCGTTACCGTCTCCAAATACGGCCGCCCTCAAGGAGCCAGCTGATAGGCAGCTGGAAAAATATCCTAAAAAGTATATACACACAGACGGTGGTTATACTGCGACCAGCATCAGCCTGGAGATGCAGTGCTGGGTTGGCTTGGTCGAATTCCCTGACTAAAAATATTTTATTGATATAGAGCATTTAATAGGATGCATTCTATATATATGTATGCGAGATGCACAGAGGGATATTTGCACTCTGGCATCAAGATAAGTGCGTTGTCCATATCTCCCAGAAGATGTCATGGACACGACAGTGGTCAGGTGATACAGATCCCATACGGCACATGGAAGTATTGCCGTATAAAGGGAAGGAGTTATTTGGGGTCGGTCCGTCGGACCTGGGGGCCACGGCCACAGCTGGGAAATCCAACCTTTTTACCCCAAGTTACATCTCAGCAGAAAAAGACACTGTCTTTTCAGCCTCAATCCTTCCGTTCCCATGTGGGCAAGCGGGCAAAAGGCCAGTCATATCTGCCCAGACATAGAGGAAAGGGAAGTAGACTGCAGCAGGCAGCCCCTTCCCAGGAAAAGAAGCCCTCCACCAGTGGGGGGGTAGTCTCAAGAGTCTCAGCGCGCAGTGGGATCACTCGCAAGTTGACCCCTAGATCATACAAGTATTATCCCAGGGGTACAGATTGGAGAGTCGAGACATTTTTTTCCTCGCAGGTTCCTGAAGCCTGCTTTACCAACGGCTCCCTCCGACAAGGAGGCAGTATTGGGAAAAAATTCACAAGCTGTATTTCCAGCAGGTGATAATCAAAGTACCCCTCCTACAACAAGGAAAAGGGTATTAGTCCTCCACACTATATTGTGGTACTGAAGCCAGACGGCTTGGTGAGACATAGTCTAAATCTGAAATCTTTGAACACTTACATAAAAAGGTTCAAATCAAGATGGAGTCACTCAGAGCAGTGATAGAGAACCGGAAAAAAGGGGACTATATGGTGTCCCTGGACATCAAGGATTACCTCCATGTCCAAATTTGCCCTTCTCAACAAGGGTACCTCTGGTTCGTGATACAGAACTGTCAATATCAGTTTCAGACGCTGCCGTTGAATTATCCACGGCACCCCGGGCCTTTACCAAGGTAATGGCCGAAAAGATGATTCTTAAAAGAAGAAAGGCATCTAAATTATCCCTTACTTGGACGATATCCTGAAAGGGACAAGTTTCCAGAGAACAGTTGGAGGTCGGAAAAGAACTATCTAAAGTAGTTCTACGACAGCACGAGTGGATTCTAAATATTCCAAAAATCGCAGCTGTTTTCCGATGATACGTCTGCTGTTCCTAGGAATGATTCTGGGCATAGTCCAGAAAGAGGTATTTCTCCTGGAGGGGAAAGCCAGGGAGTTATCCGACCTAGTCAGAAACCTCCT
This sequence comes from Pseudophryne corroboree, assembly GCF_028390025.1. Lineage (NCBI taxonomy): Eukaryota > Metazoa > Chordata > Amphibia > Anura > Myobatrachidae > Pseudophryne > Pseudophryne corroboree. The sequence continues at coordinate 467,464,002 of NC_086451.1, forward strand.
AAATCCAGGCCAAGTATCAGTGCATCAATGCACAGGAGTCCTGGGAAAAATGGTGGCTTCTTACGAAGCGATTCCATTCGGCAGATCTCACGCAAAAACTTTTCAGGGGGATTTGCTGGACGAATGGTCCGGATCGCATCTTCAGATGCATCAGCGGATAACCCTGTCTCCAAGGACAAGGGTGTCTCTTCTGTGGGGGCTGCAGAGTGCTCATCTTCTAGAGGGCAGCACATTCAGCATTCAGGACTGTGTTCTGGTGACCACGGATGCCAGCCTGAGAGGCTGGGGAACAGTCACACAAGGAAGAAATTTCCAAGGAAGTGTGGTCAAGTCTGGAGATTTCTCTCCACATGAATATACTGGAGCTAAGGGCAATTTACGATGCTCTGAGCCTAGGAAGACCTCTGCTTCAAAGTCAACCGGTGCTGATCCAGTAGGACATCATCATGGCAGTCGCCCACGTAAACAGACGGGGCGGCACAAGAAGCAGGAGGGCAATGACAGCAAGGATTCTTCGCTGGGCGAAAGATCATGTGATAACACTGTCAGCAGTGTTCATTCCGGGAGTGGACAACTAAGAAGATTTCCTCAGCATAAATGAATTCCACCCGGAAAAGTGGGAACTTCATCTGGAAGTTTCCACATGTTTGTAAACCGTTGGGAAAGACCAAAGGTGGTTATGATGGCGTCCCACATGAAGCGCCAGGTCTAGAGACCCTCAGGCAATAGCTGGGACGCTCTGGTAACACCGTGGGTGTACCAGTCGGTGTATGTGTTCCCTCCTCTGCCTTTCATACCCAGTGTATGGAGAATGATAGGAAGGAGAGGAGTAAGAACTATACTCGGGGTTCCGGTTTGGGCCAAGAAGAACTTGGTACCCGGAACTTCAAGAGATACTAGAAAGGATCTTGATTCAGCAAGAATCATGTCTGTTCCATGACTTACCGCAGCTGCGTTGACGCCAGGGCGGGTGAACGCCGGATCCTAAGGGAAAAAGGCATTCCGGAAGAGGTCATCCCTACCCTGGTCAGAGCCAGGAAGGAGGTGACCGCACAACATTATCACCGCTTAGGTGAAAATATGTTCCATGGTGTGAGGCCAGGAAGGCTCCACGGAAGAATTTCAACTAGGTTAATTCCTACATTTCCTGCAAGCAGGAGTGTATATGGGTCTCAAATTGGGGTCCATTAAGGTTCAAATTTCGACCGGTCGATTTTCTTCCAGAAAGAAATTGGCTTCAGTTCCTGAAGTCCAGAAGTTGTTAAGGGAGTACTGCATATACAACCCCTTTTTGATGTCTCCAGTGGCACTGGGCGATCTCAACGTAGTTTGGGATTCCTAAAATCACATTGTTTTAAACAACTCAAATCTGTGGATTTGATATATCTCACATGGAAAGTGACCATGCTGTTGGTCCTGGCCTCGGCCAGGCGAGTGTCAGAATTGGCGGCTTTATCTCACAAAGCCATATCTGATTGTCCATTCGGACAGAGCAAAGCTGTGGACTCGTCCCCAGTTTCTCCCTAAGGTGGTGTCAGCGTTTTCACCTGAACCAGCTTATTGTGGTGCCTGCGGCTACTAGGGACTTGGAGGACTCCAAGTTGCTGGATGTTGTCAGGACCCTGAAAATATAGTTTCCAGGTCGGCTGGAGTCAGGAAATCTGACTTGCTGTTTATCCTGTATGCACCCAACAAGCTGGGTGCTCCTGCTTCTAAGCAGACTATTGCTCGTTGGATTTGTAGTACAATTCAGCTTGCACATTCTGTGGCAGGCTTGCCACAGCAAAAAATATGTAAATGCCCATTCCACAAGGAAGGTGGGCTCATCTTGGGCGGCTGCCCGAGGGGTCTCGGCATTACAACTCTGCCGAGCAGCTACGTGGTCGGGGGAGAACACGTTTGTAAAATTTTACAAATTTGATACCCTGGCAAAAGAGGACCTAGAGTTCTCTCATTCGGTGCTGCAGAGTCATCCGCACTCTCCCGCCCGTTTGGGAGCTTTGGTATAATCCCCATGGTCCTTTCAGGAACCCCAGCATCCACTAGGACGATAGAGAAAATAAGAATTTACTTACCGATAATTCTATTTCTCGGAGTCCGTAGTGGATGCTGGGCGCCCATCCCAAGTGCGGATTATTCTGCAATACTTGTACATAGTTATTGTTACAAAAATCGGGTTATTGTTGTAGGAAGCCGTCTTTCAGAGGCTCCTTTTGTTATCATACTGTTAACTGGGTTTAGATCACAAGTTGTACGGTGTGATTGGTGTGGCTGGTATGAGTCTTACCCGGGATTCAAAATCCTCCCTTATTGTGTACGCTCGTCCGGGCACAGTACCTAACTGGAGTCTGGAGGAGGGTCATAGGGGGAGGAGCCAGTGCACACCACCTGATCTGGAAAAGCTTTACTTTTTGTGCCCTGTCTCCTGCGGAGCCGCTATTCCCCATGGTCCTTTCAGGAACCCCAGCATCCACTACGGACTCCGAGAAATAGAATTATCGGTAAGTAAATTCTTATTTTTTCTGATATTTATCAATTAACACATACTAGGGTATTCAATTATCCGCAAATTCGCGGCAATCGCACAAAAATTGCCGCGAAAACGCTCCGTTTTTCGACCTATTTAATTCCAAACGGGTTTCACCTGAAAATTCTTGCAGTGAAAAGTGCAGGTGAAAATGGGGATATCAGCCTGTACCCCAAAAAATGCTAAACTAACATAGGAAAACAGCAGAGAAGTGTATTAGAGATCACATTAGAGAGTTTTTGGGGACTTAAATTGTGTGAAATGGCTGTTATATGCATTTTGGAAAAAATTCAAAAAATGATAGCAAGTTTTTTTTTTTTTTTTTTTAGCAAAATAAATGCTCATTAAATTTGGGGTACATGAAAATGGGTATAAGTATATATTTGGGTCATTTTAGGGTACTTTATAAAAAAAGTGGAAACAGACCGATTATGACCATCTGCAAGCCTAAAAACACCTGTCCCACTCATAAAGCACTCCAATATACCTGTCCCATACCTTGAACCCCAATTTCTATCACTTTGTACTTTTTCATGCCAAAAATGACATGTCATTATTGCCCAATTAAAAATAATTAAAAACCTCATCGTGCCTAATTAGTCATTAAGGGGGGTGTCCCAGGAGTTCTGTACCATATCCAAACAATTTTACCTTAAAATAGTGACTTTACCCAACTTTTCACCTGCTCAGAGTAGGTGAAGTGAAATTAGTGAAAAAATGATCACCGATAAATTTTCCTGGAAAATTGAATAGGCTGTAATTGCGTTTCGCGGGAAAAGTCCCTTTTTTCGCGCGAAAACCGGACTTTTCACGCGAAAAGTCCGTTATCGCTGCTAATTGAATATACCCCATAACGTGTGTTTGTAATAAGTCTCTCCTACTGTATAGAGGTACAGTGCATTACAACTACTTTTGTATACTACCACCTCTTGTTAGAGGAGAATACTGATTGCAGAGTGTTTAGTGACTGTCCTATTACAGATATAATGTATTGCAGTGTTAACACATATTATCGCCTGAGGGGGTTTTGCTATGTTTTTTTTTTCTTAGTGGATTTTTTTTTTCTTTTTACTATAAATGCTATTGGGTAAAATACACGACGCAAGCCTGATTGCGTACCGTATCTTGCGTGAAATTGCACGCACATGCTCCGCAATTGAGTGCACATAAAATACAATAACACGGAGTCCAGCGCGTTCCAAACAGATATACACTTATGGCAAGAGGTGGAATAGAAGGTCTATGGGGCGGCATCATATATGCAAAGTACAGTGGGGGCAGACCTCCCTGTAAGCATATGTGCCTTTCAGGAGATGTAGCTTTTGACCTTCTACATGATAAGGTCCAAGTACCTACAGAAGACGACATGTAGTAATCCAGGGACATATGCTATGGATGCATCCAGAGGGGTGTACATCTCTGCGGAAAGTTACCAATTTTTCCAGCATGGGGGAGTCCTGTCTGTGTAAAGCTTGTATGTTCTTTCCATAAATCAAAGGAAAGCACCGTGCTCAGCTCTTGAGATATTGTATGTAGCAAAATGTATATAGCTTAACCACTTAACTGGCACGGTCAGATTACAGGCAACTACGCCGCCCCACCGTGTCCCCCCGTTTTTGATAATATTTAAATATGGAAAAAAAAATACTTTTTATGCTTTCTGAAATAAAAAAATTAACAATGTTATGAATGGTTTTGAAGGGAAAAATCGTCAGTTAAGTGGTTAGAGGGGGGTTTGGGGAAGACAAGAAATTACATGTAATAAATTGGAATCGGGGAGAAAGACGTGTCCATAATAATGTCAGTAATAATGACGAAAAAATCTAAGGATAAACAATAGAGAAAAAGAAGGAAATAGCACAGCCAATCTTAAAAATGATTTAAGACTGGTTCTGCTTTTCCCTTTTTTTTTTTTTTCTTTTTGTCTTTTGTCTTTTTCTTTGTATATTTCTCTGACGTCCTAGTGGATGCTGGGGACTCCGTAAGGACCATGGGGAATAGCGGCTCCGCAGGAGACTGGGCACAAAAGTAAAGCTTTAGAACTACCTGGTGTGCACTGGCTCCTCCCCCTATGACCCTCCTCCAAGCCTCAGTTAGATTTTTGTGCCCGAACGAGAAGGGTGCACACTAGGTGGCTCTCCTGAGCTGCTTAGTGAAAAGTTTAGTTTTAGGTTTTTTAGGTTCAGTGAGACCTGCTGGCAACAGGCTCACTGCATCGAGGGACTAAGGGGAGAAGAAGCGAACTCACCTGCGTGCAGAGTGGATTGGGCTTCTTAGGCTACTGGACATTAGCTCCAGAGGGACCGATCACAGGCCCAGCCATGGATAGGTCCCAGAGCCGCGCCGCCGGCACCCTTACAGAGCCAGAAGACAGAAGAGGTCCGGAAAATCGGCGGCAGAAGACGTCCTGTCTTCAACAAGGTAGCGCACAGCACTGCAGCTGTGCGCCTTTGCTCTCAGCACACTTCACACTCCGGTCACTGAGGGTGCAGGGCGCTGGGGGGGGGCGCCCTGAGACGCAATAAAAACACCTTGGATGGCAAAAAAAATGCATCACATATAGCTCCTGGGCTATATGGATGAATTTAACCCCTGCCAGAATACACAGAAAAACGGGAGATAAGGCCGCCGAGAAGGGGGCGGAGCCTATCTCCTCAGCACACTGGCGCCATTTTCCCTCACAGCTCCGTTGGAGGGAAACTCCCTGGCTCTCCCCTGCAGTCACTACACTACAGAAAGGGTTAAAAAAGAGAGGGGGGCACTAATTACGCGCAGTATTAAAAATACAGCAGCTATAAATGGAAAAACACTTATATATAAGGTTATCCCTGTATATATATAGCGCTCTGGTGTGTGCTGGCAAACTCTCCCTCTGTCTCCTCAAAGGGCTAGTGGGGTCCTGTCCTCTATCAGAGCATTCCCTGTGTGTGTGCTGTGTGTCGGTACGTTTGTGTCGACATGTATGAGGAGAAAAATGATGTGGAGACGGAGCAGATTGCCTGTAATAGTGATGTCACCCCCTAGGGGGTCGACACCTGAGTGGATGAACTGTTGGAAGGAATTACGTGACAGTGTCAGCTCTGTATAAAAGACAGTGGTTGACATGAGACAGCCGGCTACTCAGCTTGTGCCTGTCCAGACGTCTCATAGGCCGTCAGGGGCTCTAAAGCGCCCGTTACCTCAGATGGCAGATATAGACGCCGACACGGATACTGACTCCAGTGTCGACGGTGAAGAGACAAATGTGACTTCCAGTAGGGCCACACGTTACATGATTGAGGCAATGAAAAATGTTTTACACATTTCTGATAATACGAGTACCACCAAAAAGGGGTATTATGTTCGGTGAGGAAAAACTACCTGTAGTTTTCCTGAATCTGAGAAATTAAATGAGGTGTGTGATGATGCGTGGGTTTCCCCCGATAACAACTGATAATTGCTAAAATGTTATTGGCATTATATCCTTTCCCGCCAGAGGTTAGGGTGCGTTGGGAAACACCCCCTAGGGTGGATAAAGCGCTCACACGCTTGTAAGAACAAGGGCTCTACCCTCTCCTGAGATGGCCGCCCTTAAGGATCCTGCTGATAGAAAGCAGGAGGGTATCCTAAAATGTATTTACACACATACTGGTGTTATACTGCGACCAGCAATCGCCTCAGCCTGGATGTGCAGTGCTGGGTTGGCGTGGTCGGATTCCCTGACTGAAAATATTGATACCCTAGATAGGGACAGTATATTATTGCCTATAGAGCATTTAAAAGATGCATTTCTATATATGCGTGATGCACAGCGGAATATTTGCCGACTGGCATCAAGTCTAAGTGCGTTGTCCGTTTCTGCCAGTAGAGAGTTATGGACACGACAGTGGTCAGGTGATGCGGATTCCAAACGGCATTTGGAAGTATTGCCTTATTAAGGGAGTTATTTGGGGTCGGTCTTTCAGACCTGGTGGCCACGGCAACAGCTGGGAAATCCACGTTTGTACCCCAGGTCGCCTCTCAACATAAGAAGACGCCGTATTATCAGGCGCAGTCTTTTCGTGGGCAAGCGGGCAAAAGGTTCCTCATTTCTGCCCCGTGACAGAGGGAGAGGAAAAAGGCTGCAGAAATCAGCCAGTTCCCAGGAACAGAAGCCCTCTCCCGCCGCTGCCAAGCCCTCAGTATGACGCTGGGGCTTTACAAGCAGAATCAGGCACGGTGGGGGCCCGTCTCAATGAATTTCAGTGCGCAGTGGCTCACTCGCAAGTAGACCCCTGAATCCTTCAGGTGATATCTCAGGGGTACAAATTGGAATTCGAGACGTCTCCCCCTCGCCGTTTCCTAAAGTCGGCTTTACCGATGTCTCCTTCTGACAGGGAGGCAGTTTTGGAAGCCATTCACAAGCTGTATTCCCAGCAGGTGATAATCAAGGTACCCCTCCTGCAACAGGGAACGGGGTATTATTCAACACTGTTGTGGTACCGAAGCCGGACGGCTCGGTGAGACCGATTCTAAATCTAAAATCTTGAACACTTACATACGGAGGTTCAAATTCAAGATTGAGTCACTCAGAGCAGTGATTGCGAACCTGGAAGAAGGGGACTACATGATGTCTCGGGACATCAAGGATGCTTGCCTTCATGTCCCAATTTACCCTTCTCACCAAGGGTACCTCAGGTTTATGGTACAGAACTGTCACTATCAGTTTCAGACGCTGCCGTATGGATGGTCCACGGCACCCCGGGTCTTTACCAAGGTAATGGCCGAAATGATGATACTCCTTCGAAGGAAGGGAATTTTAGTTATCCCTTACTTGGACGATTCCCTGATAAGGGTAAGATCCAGGGAACAGTTGGAGGTCGGTGTAGCACTATCTCAGGTAGTGTTGCGGCAGCGCGATGGGATTCTCAATATTCCAAAATCGCAGCTGATTCCGACGACTCGTCTTCTGTTCCTAGGGATGATCCTGGACACAGTCCAGAAAAAGGTGTTTCTCCCGGAGGAGAAAGTCAGGGAGTCATCCGAGCTAGTCGGGAACCTTCTATAACCGAGCCAAGTCTCAGTACATCAATGAAATGGTTCTGGGAAAAATGGTGGCTTCCTACGAAGCAATCTCATTCGGCAGATTCCACGCAAGAACTTTCCAGTGGGACCTGCTGGACAAATGGTCCGGGTCGCATCTTCAGATGCATCAGCGGATAACCCTGTCACCAAGCACAAGGGTGTCTCTCCTGTGGTGGTTGCAGAGTGCTCATCTTCTAGAGGGCCGCACACCACGGACATAAATATACTGAAGCTAAGGGTCATTTACAATGCTCTAAGCTCAGCAAGACCTCTGCTTCAAGGTCACCCGGAGTTGATCCATTGGGACAACATCACGGCAGTCACCCACGTAAACAGACAGGGTGACACAAGAAGCAGGAGGGCAATGGCAGAAGCTGCAAGGATTCTTCGCTGGGCGGAAAATCATGTGATAGCACTGTCAGCAGTATTCATTCCGGGAGTGGACAACTGGGAAGCAGACTTCCTCAGCAGACACGACCTCCACCCGGGAGAGTGGGGACTTCACCCAGAAGTCTTCCACATGTTTATAAAACTCGACAAGTATTGCGCCAGGTCAAGGGACCCTCAGGCAATAGCTGTAGACGCTCTGGTAACACAGTGGGTGTACCAGTCAGTGTATGTGTTCCCTCCTCTGCCTCTCATACCCAAGGTACTGAGAATTATAAGATGGAGAGGAAGGACTTGGTAACCGGAACTTCAAGAGATGCTCACGGAGGATCCGTGGCCTCTACCTCTAAGAAGGGACCTGCTCCAGCAAGGACCCTGTCTGTTCCAAGACTTACCGCGGCTGCGTTTGACGGCATGGCGGTTGAACGCCGGATCCTGATGGAGAAAGGCATTCCGGATGAAGTCATTCCTATCCTGATCAAAGCCAGGAAAGATATAACCGCAAAACATTATCACCGCATTTGGCGAAAATATGTTGCGTGGTGCGAGGCCAGTAAGGCCCCGACGGAGGAATTTTCAACTAGGTCGATTCCTACATTTCCTGCAAACAGGAGTGTCTATGGGCCTGAAATGGGGGTCCATTAAGGTTCAAATTTCGGCCCTGTCAATTTTCTTCCAAAAAGAACTAGCTTCAGTCCCTGAAGTTCAGACGTTTGTGAAAGGGGTACTGTATATACAGCCTCCTTTTGTGCCTCCAGTGGCACCTTGGGATCTAAATGTAGTTTTTGGGTTCCAAAAAGTCACATTGGTTTGAACCACTTAAATATGTGGAGTTAAAATATCTCACATGGAAAGTGGTCATGCTGTTGGCCCTGGCCTGGGCCAGGTGCGTGTCAGAATTGGCGGCTTTATCCTGTAAAAGCCCTCATCTGATTTTCCATTGGGACAGGGCGGAATTGAGGACTCGTCCTCAGTTTCTCCCTAAGGTGGTTTTCAGCGTTTCACCTGAATCAACCTATTGTGGTGCCTGCGGCTACTAGGGACTTGGAGGACTCCAAGTTGCTAGACGTTGTCAGAGCCCTGGAAATATAGGTTTCCAGGACGGCTGGAGTCAGAAAATCTGACTCGTTGTTTATTCTGTATGCACCCAACAAGCTGGGTGCTCCTGCTGCTAAGCAGACTATTGCTCGTTGGATTTGTAGTACAATTCAGCTTGCACATTCTGTGGCAGGCCTGCCACAGCCAAAATCTGTAAAAGCCCATTCCACAAGGAAGGTGGGCTCATCTTGGGCGGCTGCCCGAGGGGTTTTGGCTTTACAACTTTGCCGAGCAGCTACTTGGTCAGGAGCAAATACGTTTGTAAAATTCTACAAATTTGATACCCTGGCTGAGGAGGACCTGGAGTTCTCTCATTTGGTGCTGCAGAGTCATCCGCACTCTCCCGCCCGTTTGGGAGCTTTGGTATAATCCCCATGGTCCTTACGGAGTCCCCAGCATCCACTAGGACGTCAGAGAAAATAAGAATTTACTTACCGATAATTCTATTTCTCGTAGTCCGTAGTGGATGCTGGGCGCCCATCCCAAGTGCGGATTGTCTGCAATACTGGTACATAGTTATTATTACCAAAAAATCGGGTTATTGCTGTAGTGAGCCATCTTTTCTAGAGGCTCCTCTGTTATCATGCTGTTAACTGGGTTTAGATCACAAGTTATATGGTGTGATTGGTGTGGCTGGTATGAGTCTTACCCGGGATTCAAAATCCTTCCTTATTGTGTACGCTCGTCCGGGCACAGTATCCTAACTGAGGCTTGGAGGAGGGTCATAGGGGGAGGAGCCAGTGCACACCAGGTAGTTCTAAAGCTTTACTTTTGTGACCAGTCTCCTGCGGAGCCGCTATTCCCCATGGTCCTTACGGAGTCCCCAGCATCCACTACGGACTACGAGAAATAGAATTATCGGTAAGTAAATTCTTATTTTTCTTCATCATTACTGACATTATGGAAACATCTTTCTCCCCGATTCCCATTTATTACATATCATTTCTTGTCTTCCCCAAACCCCATTTTCCATTTGACTACCATCAGAGTACTTGTGCCATTGATTCATTGTAACTGTTTTTATTTATAAAGTGAAGTGTTACATTCATAGGACTGTGTGTTTAAGCTATATACATTTTGCTACATACAACATCTCAAGAGCTGAGCACAGTGCTTTCCTTTGATGTATAGCTTATACCTCAGTAATTACTAGTACAGCAGCTCGCTAGTTTCTACACCAGCCTCACTTGCCCAGCGCGCAGGTACAGAAGCGTTTTTCTGTAACTTCATGTTCTTTCCGTGTTTGCATAAGTTTCCTCTGACAACGTTGAAAGAATAAGTTGAATACTGGTACTGTAGCTTAATTGGCTTTGGACCAAAAATGCACACTAGTGTGTTCTGTGTTGGCGTTAGGGAATTTAGGGGTCTATTTATTTAGCCTTGGATGGAGATAAAGTATCAGCCAATCAGCTCCTATCTGCCATGTCACAGGCTGTGTTTGAAAAATGACAGTAAGTGGCTGGTTGCTGATACTTTATATCCATCCTCTTTTTCTCCATTCAAGACTTAGGAAATAGACCCCTTAGACTGTTGGGGCAAGAACAGATGTGCGTACCCTATAGTAGCACTTAGCACACCCATGTTGGCAACATTACCCGCTGCAAAATATGTAAAGTGCTTTGAGTCCTAGGGTGGTATGCAATTATTGGCTGATTTTTTTGACCAGTCTAAAAATCTGCAATTATCGTCCTTTTTTAGGGCAAAATAAATTTGCCCTATTCAATGCCCGTGCCGATTTCTGGCGAAAACCACGTGAATCGGCAAATTCGCCGCTGATCCACGTATGTTTTCAAATTTGCAGGCGTTTTCGCCCATGCAGATTTGACCCCAAAAAAAGTGAAAAAGGCATGGGCGACAGGGGATTGAAAAACGCCCGTAAATTGGTTAAATTAGTGCCGTCACTCACCGTGTCCTGGCAGCTCCTCCTTCATCATGGAGACTGAGTTGTGTAGGAAACTACCATTCTACACATTGCATTTCTGCAAAGCAAGTGGGAAAAGCTGTCAGTCACTGCCAGGTTTGCAGAGCAAGGTGAAACCGCTCGGGTTGATGTAGCAGTAAAATACTGGAGGAACTTCCCAATTGTTAAGGCTTTACCATCTCACATACAAAGCATTAGGTCAAATCGCTGCTCCGTTCCAGTAGAATAATCCTTTTGTACACCTGTCTGCTCATAATTACTGATTACACCTGGTTCAGTCTGTTCCCGTGTCTGATGACCTTGGCGCAGCAGATTGGGAATAGGGGGGCTGATTGCCTCTTAGAATATGAATGTAACCTGCTACATACGTTGCTGTGGTCTCGCTGGATCTCTGATTGTAGAATGCTTAGCCCTGTAATACTGTACATACCATGTCTACATTATAATGATTGTGTGTATGGTTTTAGTCTTGTAATCATTTTCTCTGTGTGCCGATGAGCGGTATAACGCTTAATGTAATTCCGGGCATACACCATCTGGCTGATCCGCTGCATGTTGGCAGCTCACCCAGATACTTGTACAGTATATTGCAACGTCTGATCTTTCGTACGCGCTGCCAACCGCCCACCATTACCCTGTTCCTTGTAAATGTTTCCTACTCTGGAAGAAACGCAGATATCACGGCCGCAAAGTGCGACATGTCTCACAGTGTATGGACGCATTGGGGGTATTCAATTGTTTGAAAAGTCAATTGGTTGTCTTTTTTTTTTTTTTTTTTTTTTCTCATACGTCCTAGAGCAGGGGTGGTCAAACAGTCGATCGCGATCGACTGGTCGATCGCGGACATGCGACCAGTCGATCGCGATCCGCCGCCCAGCCACCAGAAGCCGCGCCTCTCCTGCCTGCCGCTCTGCCTCTTCAGTCTGGTCTGCGGCAGTGACGGCCGAGTGTATAGCTCAAATCAGGTGCCGGTTCTTTAGCCAATGAGAGCTCGCGGACCGGCGCCTGATTTGAGCTATACACGCTGCCGTCACCGCTAGAGATCAGACTGAAAAGCAGGGCGGCAGTCAGGAGAAGCGCGCGCTGCGCTCTCCATTCCGGTGAGCTCTACTATGGGGGCATATCTGGCATTGTGGGCACATGGCACTGTGGGGGCATATCTGGCACTGTGGGGGCATATCTGGCACTGTGGGCACATGGCACTGTGGGGGCATATCTGTAATCTGGCGCTGTGGGGGCATATCTGGCACTGGGCACATGGCACTGTGGGGGCATATCTGTATCTGGCACTGTGGGGGCATATCTGGCACTGTGGGGGCATATCTGTAATCTGGCGCTGTGGGGGTATATCTGGCATTGTGGGCACATGGCACTGTGGGGGCATATCTGTATCTGGCACTGTGGGGGCATATCTGTATCTGGCACTGTGGGGGCATATCTGGCACTGTGGGGGCATATCTGTAATCTGGCGCTGTGGGGGCATATCTGGCACTGTGGGCACATGGCACTGTGGGGGCATATCTGTATCTGGCACTGTGGGGGCATATCTGGCACTGTGGGCACATGGCACTGTGGAGGCATATCTGTATCTGGCACTGTGGGGGCATATCTGGCACTGTGGGGGCATATCTGTATCTGGCACTGTGGGGGCATATCTGGCACTGTGGGGGCATATCTGTATCTGGCACTGTGGGCACATTGCACTGTGGGGGCATATCTGGCACTGTGGGGGCATATCTGGCACTGTGGACACATGGCGCTGTGGGGGCATATCTGGCACTGTGGGCACATGGCACTGTGGGGGCATATCTGGCACTGTGAGGGCATATCTGGCACTGTGGGGTCATATCTGGCACTGTGGAGGCATATCTGTAATCTGGCACTGTGGGGGCATATCTGGCACTGTGGGGGCATATCTAGCACTGTGGGGGCATATCTGTATCTGGCACTGTGGGGGCATATCTGGCACTGTGGGCACATGGCACTGTGGGGGCATGTGTATCTGGCACTGTGGGGGCATGTGTTTGAGGTTTTTACCTGTGGGGGACAATGTGTTATTTCGTGTGAGGCAGTCATTACACTCTGTACAGCAAGGCTACGTCCCTTTTTTTGTTATGCCACCCCCCTTTTTTTGCGCTTTCAAAGTAGATCGCCGACTCAAAAAGTCTGGCCACCTCTGTCCTAGAGGATGCTGGGGATGCTTCAAGAACTATGGGGTATAGACGGGATCCGCAGGAGACATGGGCACACTATAAGACTTTGAATGGGTGTGAACTGGCTCCTCCCTCTATGCCCCTCCTCCAGACTCCAGTTAGATTCTGTGCCCAGTGAGACTGGATGCACACTGAGGAGTTCTACTGAGTTTCTCAGAAAAATACTTTATTTAGGTTTATTATGTTCAGGGAGCACTGCTGGCTATAGTCTCCCTGCATCATGGGACTGAGGGGAGAGAAGTCAGACCTACTTCTTAAGAGTTCAAGGGCTCTACTTCTTAGGCTACTGGACACCATTAGCTCCAGAGGGTTCGATCACTTGGTGCGCCTAGCTGCTTGTTCCCGGAGCCGCGCCGTCACCCCCCTCACAGAGCCAGAAGATTGAAGCCGGGTGAGTATGAGAAGATCAGAAGACTTCAGTGACGGCAGAAGACGGCGTTTGAGGTACCGCGTAGCAGTCGCGCTGCGCGCCATGCTCCCACACTGATCACTGCACGGCGCAGGGGGGGTGCCCTGGGCAGCATGGGGGGCCTCAAACAGCACAGGCACTTTTTAAGGGACCCCCGCCAGTATAAAGAATTTTGAGCGGGACTGAAGCGCGCCATGTAGTGGGCGGGGCTTAGCCGCATAGCTCTCACAGCGCCATTTTTCTCTTCACAGAAGGCTGCAGAGACGCTGGCCCTGACCTCCACACGGCTGTCCAAGTAACAGGGTGCAAAACGGGGGGGGGGGGGGGGGGGGGGGGACTGGTGATTGGTGAATTATTATATATGATAAAAGCGCTAGCAGGTCTGGGCAGTCTTGTTACTGATTTCAGAACCGGGATTGGCGCTGGGTGTGAGCTTGCAGAACTCTCTCTGTGTCTCTCTAACAGGCTCTACTGTGGATCTGTCTCCTATAGCCCCAGTGTGGTTGTGGCTGTCGGTATGTGTGTGTGTCGACATGTCTGAGGCTGAATGCTCTTCCCAAGAGGAGGCTGGCGTGGGGACAGTCAGCTCTGTGAGAGTGACAGTGTCGGCACCGCCGACGGATGATTGGGTCAATATGTTGAGTGTTTTAAATACGAATGTGACTAAGTTGGCTAAGAGATTTGATACATCTGAGTCTAAGAACCAAACATGGAGGAAGTCCATGGAAGATGCTTTGTCACAGGTCCAGACCCCTTTGGGGTCACAGAAACGTGCATTTGCCCAAATAGTAGATACAGATACTGACACGGACTCTGATTCCAGTGTCGACTATAGTGATGCCAGATTACATCCAAAACTGGCTAAGAGTATTCAATACATGATTGTGGCGATAAAAGACGTAGTACATATCACTGAGGACCCTGCTGTTCCTGGTACGAGGGTCTGTATGTTTAAAGGAAAGAAACCTGAGGTAACGTTTCCTCCCTCTCATGAACTGAACGCTCTTTTTGAAAAAGCTTGGGAAAATCCTGACAAAAAGATACATGTTCCCAAAAGAATTCCAATGGCATATCCGTTCCCCTCTGGGGACACAATCCCCACAGTAGACAAAGCTTTATCGCGTCTATCCCAAAAGGTGGCGCTTCCGTCTCCGGACACGGCAGCCCTGAAGGATCCTGCGGGTCGTAAGCAGGAAAATACCCTGAAATCCATTTATGTCACTACAGGGTCGCTACTCAGGCCCGCTGTTGCTGCGGCATGGGTGAGTAGCGCTATTGAAAAGTGGGCAGATAACTTGTCCTCTGAGGTAGATACCGTAGACAGGGATAACATGCTTTTGACTTTGGGTCACATCAAGGACGCTGCAGCATATTTGAAAGAAGCTGTAGGGATATTGGCCTTTTGGGATCAAGGGCCAATGCCATGGCAGTCTCGGCTAGGAGAGCATTGTGGATTCATCAATGGAATGCTGATGCTGACTCTAAGAAGGCGATGGAGTCTTTACCGTTTAACGGTAAGGTCTTGTTTGGTGACGGCCTCACTGACCTGGTGTCTACGGCTACCGCTGGTAAGTCCTCTTTTTTTACCTTATGTTCCTGCACAGCAGAGGAAATCGCCTCACTATCAGATGCAGTCCTTTCGGCCCAACAAATTCAAAAAAGGTTGCGGTTCCTCCTTCCTTGCTGCAAGGGGGAGAGTAAGGGGAAAAAAAGGTCACAGGCTGTGGCAAGTTCCCAGGAGCAGAAGTCCTCTCCGGCTTCTACCAAATCCACCGTATGACGCTGGGGCTCCGCTGCGGGAGTCCGCACCAGTGGGAGCGCGTCTCAAACTCTTCAGTCAGGTCTGGGTGCACTCGGACCTGGATCCTTGGATATTAGATATAGTAACCCAGGGTTACAAGTTAGAGTTTCAAGACGTGCCCCCCTCACCGATTTTTCAAATCGGCCTTGCCAGCTTCTCTTCCAGAAAGGGAGATAGTAAGCGCTGCGATACTAAAGTTGTGTCAGAATCAAGTGATTGTCACGGTATCCCTGTCTCAACAGGGGAAAGGTTTTTATTCAAGCCTGTTCGTGGTCCCGAAGCCGGACGGCTCAGTCAGACCGATTCTAAACTTCAAATCCCTCAATTTCTTTCTGAAAAGATTCAGGTTCAAGATGGAGTCTCTACGGGCTGTGATCTCCAGTCTGGAGGAGGGGGATTTTATGGTGTCGGTCGATATAAAGGATGCCTACTTATATGTCCCCATATATCCTCCACATCAGGCTTACCTGAGATTTGCGGTACAGGATTGTCATTACCAATTTCAGACGTTGCCGTTTGGTCTGTCCACGGCTCCGAGGATTTTCACCAAAGTAATAGCGGAAATTATGGTTCTCCTGCGCAAGCAGGGAATCACAATTTTCCCGTACTTGGACGATCTCCTCATAAAGGCCGAGGTCCAAGGAGCAATTGTTGAAGAATGTTGCGCTTTCACTGACAATTCTGCAACAACATGGTTGGCTCCTAAATTTGCCAAATTCACAGTTGGATCCAACGACACGGCTGTCGTTCCTGGGTATGATTCTGGATACAGATTTCAGAGAGTTTTTCTTCCAGTGGAAAATGCTCTGGAAATACAGAACATGGTAAAACAAATTCTGAAACTGGCAAAGGTGTCAGTTCTTCACTGCACTCGGTTGCTGGGGAAGATGGTGGCGGCCTACGAGGCCATTCCGTATGGCAGGTTCCATGCCAGGGTGTTTCAATGGAACCTGCTGGACCAGTGGTCCGGGTCTCACCTGGACATGCACCGGAAAATAATTCTATCTCCCAGGACTAGAATTTCCCTTCTGTGGTGGTTGCACAGTTCTCACCTTCTGGAGGGACGCAGGTTCGGGATTCATGATTGGATCCTGGTGACCACAGATGCAAGCCTCCGAGGCTGGGGAGCAGTCACACAGGGAAGAAACTTTCAGGGGAAGTGGTCAAGCCAGGAAGCTTGTCTACACATAAATATTCTGGAATTAAGAGCCATCTACAACGGCATACTGCAAGCAGAACATCTTCTTTGAGGTCTGCCGGTTTTGATTCAGTCAGACAACGTGACAGCAGTGGCATACATAAACCGCCAAGGCGGAACAAAGAGCAGAGCGGCGATGGCCGAGGCCACGAAGATTCTTCGCTGGGCGGAAAGACATGCCAACGCTCTGTCTGCAGCCTTCATTCCAGGAGTGGACAACTGGGAAGCGGACTTCCTCAGCAGGCACGATCTCCATCCAGGAGAGTGGGGTCTTCATCAAGAGGTCTTTGCTGAAGTGACAAGTCGTTGGGGAGTTCCTCAAGAGCACATGATGGCGTCCCGCCTCAACAAGAAACTTCAGAGATATTGTTCCAGGTCAAGGGACCCTCAAGCGATAGCGGTGGACGCCCTAGTGACACCGTGTGTGTTTCAGTCGATCTATGTGTTCCCTCCACTTCCACTCATTCCAAAGGTGATAAAAATTATAAGAAGAACAAGGGTTCAGGCGATCCTCATTGTTTCGGATTGGCCAAGACGGGCCTGGTATCCAGATCTTCAGGAGTTGTTCATAGAAGATCCCTGGCCTCTTCCTCTTCGGGAGAACCTGTTACAACAGGGACCGTGCGTGTATCAGGACTTACCGCGGCTGCGTTTGACGGCATGGCGGTTGAACGCCAAATCCTAGCCCGAAAGGGTATTCCCAGTGAAGTCATTCCTACACTTCTTCAGGCTAGAAAAGAAGTAACGGCAAAGCATTACCACCGTATTTGGAGAAAATGTGTCCTGGTGTGAATCCAAGAAGGCTCCTACGGAAGAACTTCACCTGGGGCGTTTGCTCCATTTCCTACAAGCAGGTGTGGATGCGGGCCTAAAGTTAGGCTCTATTAAAGTACAGATTTCGGCCTTGTCGATCTTTTTTCAAAAAGAATTGGCCTCCCTTCCAGAAGTTCAGACCTTCGTAAAAGGCGTGCTGCACATCCAACCTCCCTTTGTGCCCCCAGTGGCACCATGGGACCTTAATGTGGTGTTGCAATTCTTGCAATCACATTGGTTTGAACCTTTGCGCAAGGTTGAGTTAAAATTCCTTACTTGGAAAGTGGTCATGTTGTTGGCCTTGGCGTCTGCAAGGTGAGTGTCTGAGTTGGCGGCTTTGTCTCACAAAAGCCCCTATTTGATTTTCCATGCTGATAGAGCGGAGTTGAGAACTCGTCAGCAATTTCTGCCAAAAGTGGTTTCATCATTTCATGTTAACCAGCCAATTGTGGTGCCAGTGGCTACTGACGCCTTGGCGGAGTCAAAGTCTCTAGATGTGGTCAGAGCTTTGAAGCTCTATGTCAGGACGGCGCAGATTAGGAAAACAGAGGCTCTGTTTGTCCTGTGGGCACCCAACAAGATTGGTGCTCCTGCTTCTAAGCAGACTATGGCGCGCTGGATTTGTAATACGATTCAGCAGGCTCATTCTATGGCAGGATTGCCGTTACTGAAGTCGGTGAAAGCCCATTCTACCAGAAAGGTGGGCTCATCCTGGGCGGCTGCCCGGGGAGTCTCGGCGTTACAACTTTGCTGAGCTGCTACTTGGTCGGGTTCAAACATCTTTGCGAAGTTTTACAAGTTTGATACCCTGGCTGAGGAGGACCTATTGTTTGGTCAATCGGTGCTGCAGAGTCATCCACACTCTCCTGCCCGTTCTAGAGCTTTGGTATAAACCCCATGGTTCTTGAAGCATCCCCAGCATCCTCTAGGACGTATGAGAAAATAGGATTTTAATACCTACCGGTAAATCCTTTTCTCTTAGTCCTTAGAGGATGCTGGGCGCCCGTCCCAGTGCGTACTGTATCTGCAGTTTGGTTGTAGTTACGCTCAGGTTGCGTTGAGTTCTGTCAATCTGTGACTGTTGTTGGTCATGCCGTTGCATGCGTTGTTGTTGAATGCCATGTTGTACGGCGTGTTAGTGGTGTGAGCTGGTATGTATCTCACCTTAATTTACATTAATTAAATAAATCCTTTTCCTCGAAATGTCCTTCTCCCTGGGCACAGCTCCTATAACTGGAGTCTGGAGAAGGGGCATAGAGGGAGGAGCCAGTTCACACCCATTCAAAGTCTTATAGTGTGCCCATGTCTCCTGCGGATCCCGTCTATACCCCATGGTTCTTGAAGCATCCCCGGCATCCTCTATGGACTAAGAGAAAAGGATTTACTGGTAGGTATTAAAATCCTATTTATTTTTTTCTTATCGAATAGACAGGAAAAAACACCCAACCGACTTTTCAAACAATTGAATTCCACCCATTGTCTGATGGTCATATAACATGTCTGTCTGTGTGACCGTGTCTGTCCAGTATTAGGATGAGACAAACGTTCCTCCAAGAACTTCACGGGAGTTTCCCATTCATCCACCCAGAGAGAAAAAAAAAGAAGGAAATCCCAGAAACAGAGCTGAGGCATCATCTCCAGCGCATCTCTCTGCATATATACATAGAGGTTTATAGAGAGCAGCTGTTGCCTTTATCTAGTGGGCGGAGCCGTGCTGTTAGATAAACCCGATATTCGTGAGTATACAGCCTATGAGGTGATCAGAAACCATGGCCAAAATGTATTAAGCCTTGACAAGAGATAAAGTGGAGATGGCTAAGGAGTGATAAATGGCTGGCCAATCAGCTCCTAACTGTCATGTCACAGGCTGCATTTGAAAAATTACAGTTGAGCTGGTTGGCTGGTCATTTATCTCTCTTTATCCATCTTCACTAGGGGGGGTCATTCTGACCCGTTTGCACGCTGCAGTTTATCTCAGCGGTGCGATCGGCAGTTTATCTCAGCGGTGCCGAAGGCCGTCGTGCCGCTGCGATCGCCTCTGCCTCACGCAGGTGAGGTTTTTCGTGCACGGAAATCCCTTAAAAACTCACAGTCCATATATTACACAGTGTGTACTCACAAAGGCATTGTTGTGAAAATGCTCTTAGCGACTGTACATCTGTCATACACCCTGCTGCGTAAGGTAAAAGCAGACTACACGGGACTCGCGCATTGCTCGCTCATGTAGGTATGTAACTGAGGGGCAGATTTATTAAGCTCGGTGAAGTGATAAAGTGGAAGGTGATAACGCAGCAGCCAATCAGATCCTTACTGCCATGTCACAGGCTGGGTTTGAAAAATGAGAGTTAGGAGCTGATTGGCTGGAGCGTTATCACCTTCCACTTTATCACTTCACCGAGCTTAATAAATCTGCCCCTGAGACTCCGGATTCTGTTGGGCGCTGCTGTTGAGCAGGTGAGTCATACTACAAGCACCTCAGGGCTTGGATTCTACTCCAGCTCTTATAATGCAGCCACTCGTATTGCTGGTTATTCCTGACGTCTGTTACGCTGCGGGCGCCGAGCAACAATTATTATAATATATTTATAATAAACCCGGTGCTAATCCAGCGGGGTATCAAAGCTTTGTCCATCTTTTACCTTAATTGTTTTCTGTTTGTTCCTGTGAAATATGAAACCTTTTCGGAGGAAATGTATTTGACATATATGCTTCATGGTGATTGCACTCTGACTCATGTTTCCCAGTCTGTCCTGTTTCCCCGGATTATCACTGGAACTGACATCTACAACCCTATGTGTCACACAGTCTGTTATTTACTTTTCATATATATTTTACCATAAGACAACACCTGTGATCATTTTCTTAAGGGGAAACTAAAACAAAATGGCCAATAATACAGCGGAAACAGCTCCCTCTCAACAAAGCCTACAAAAAATACGTCTTTGTCGGGCGCATGTCCGTCTCTCTTGGTCTGCATGTGCATACACTTGAGCAGACACAACCTTGGTGTACTTGGCCTACTGTACCTTTTTATAATGCCCTCACCCACCCATCACCGTGCATGCGTAAGTGGCAGAATCGCAAACATCTGCATACACAGTGCGGTTTCACACCATATCTACTACACAACTAGACGACTCCTCGCTCTGTATCCGCTCCAGATGGGGCACGTGTAACATGACTCTTCTGCGCTGTTTCGTTCTAGCACACCGGGCTATAATTTGCCGGTCGCTGCTGGTGTTTGTAATATGGTGCACGATGTAGCCGAATGCTTTTTGATTATGCATAGTTTTCTGGGTTGTTCCACTAATTTTCTTTGCTGCACTCTAAAAGCCAATGACCGTTCCCCATCCCCCTAAAAAGTTCAGCAGACATTTCCATAGAATCCCTGTCCTGCTGCTTGTGACGCGCATTTTAATACATTTGTATTTATAACTCTTTAGAGGCCGGTAAACTCGAGGTTCTACTTCTTGGTTGTGTTGTTTATTGCCTTTTATCATCTGTGTCTTGGCTGTAACACTGGACAGGACCGCTTAGTGAGTATTATAGTGCAGTGTAATACACAGGACTGTTCCTTTTCCGTAGACGTAATGGCGCTGACCTTTGACCATTAGGCGCGGCAGAGTGCGTAGCCTTTGTGCAGTGCATTCACAATTTGCATTCTGAGACCCTTTTATTATCCATAAACGTATAGTGACTTTACAATGAGTTGCATCAAACCACAGCAGTGTATTTAAATCCCTAATTTAGGAATTGCCTGGCCTATTGGTTTTCTCATCTGTGTGATAGGTCCTCATGGCAGAGGCTGCCCTCCAACTTATGTGAGGACCACTCGCCTTAATAAGACGTAAGCCTGTAGGAAATGGGGAGGTTACAGAGAGCTGGATTTGGGAAAGGAGCAGAAAGCAGTATAAACTAATGGTAATAAATCACTTTAGGGTGGTCTGTGTATGTTTAATGGCAGCGCTTTATCTTTAAGTGTATTTAGGGAAGCTGTATCAAGCCTTGGAGAGAGAGATGAAGTGCAGCAGTTGCTCGAGCCAACCAATCAGCATCTACGGTAACTGTGTTAGATAAATGACGGTAAGAGGCTGATTAGTTGCTTTTGGCAGCTTGTCCACTTTTCTCTCTGTCCATGACTGGATACATCTCCCCTTTAATTGCATTAAGTTGATGTGCAGTAGCAGAATACTCTGGTATTTGTGCTTGCCGCTTAATGGATTCACTGATTGTTGCAGTTTGTCAGACAAACCTGGTTCTTGGTTGTAATTGGCCTTGTGAAGCAATAGTGCGAGAACCACTAGTGTAATTACAGAAGGAAATGTTTTTAATGCTCTATTCCCTCCCCAGAGTAGGGCTATGCTAGAATGCTGCTGGTTACCTCACCAGATATGGGCCCTCATTCCGAGTTGATCGCTCGCTAGCTGCTTTTAGCAGCAGTGCACACGCTAAGCTGCCGCCCTCTGGAAGTGTATCTTAGCTTAGCAGAAGTGCGACCGAAAGGTTAGCAGTTCTGCTACTAAATATTTTCATGCAGTTTCAGAGTAGCTCCAGACCTACTCCTACCTTGCGATCACTGCAGACAGTTTAGTTCCTGTTTTGACGTCACAAACATGCCCTGCGTTCGGCCAGCCACTCCCCCGTTTAACCAGGCACGCCTTCGTTATCTGCTGACACGCCTGCGTTTTTTAGCACACTCCCGGAAAACGGTCAGTAACCTCCCAGAAACGCCCCATTCATGTCAATCACTCACCGATCAGCAGAGCGACTGAAAAGCGTCGCTCGACCTTGTGTAAAACTGCATAGCTTTGTGTGAAAGTACTTGGCGCGTGTGCACTGCGGCCCATACGCATGCGCAGAACAGCCGATTTTTAGCCTGATCGCTACGCTGCGAAAAACGACAGCGAGCGATCAACTCAGAATGAGGGCCATGATGAGGGTACTACTGATGGCTAAGACAGTAAAGCAATTTAAACATACATTGGGGTAGATCTAAGGATATCCTTACAAGAAATAAGGATCAAATAGGGTTGACGTACTGTAACAATAATTTTAAAAAAATTAATTACATTTTGCGACTTATACATATCGCAGACGCAGTGAAAAGCCGCTCACAGTGTACCAAAGACGCTGGGTTGTGAATTTAACCACATAGGAATTTGTTTTAAACACTTAAAGTCGCAGGTGAAGCACAACAGAACTTGGGTTGTCATTCCGAGTTGTTCGCTCGGTAATTTTCTTCGCATCACAGCGATTTTCCGCTAATTGCGCATGCGCAATGTTCGCACTGCGACAGCGCCAAGTAAATTTGCTAAGAAGTTTGGTAATTTACTCACGGCATTACGAGGTTTTTTCTTCGTTCTGGTGATCGTAATGTGATTGACAGGAAGTGGGTGTTTCTGGGCGGAAACTGGCCGTTTTATGGGAGTGTGTGAAAAAACGCTACCGTTTCTGGGAAAAACGCGGGAGTGGCTGGAGAAACAGGGGAATGTCTGGGCGAACGCTGGGTGTGTTTGTGACGTCAAACCAGGAACGAAACTGACTGAACTGATCGCAGTGGCAGAGTAAGTCCCGAGCTACTCAGAAACTGCTTGGAAATTTCTATTCGCAATTTTGAGAATCTTTCGTTCGCAATTTTGATAAGCTAAGATTCACTCCCAGTAGGCGGCGGCTTAGCGTGTGCAATGCTGCTAAAAGCAGCTTGCGAGCGAACAACTCGGAATGAGGGCCATGGTGCAAGAGAAAGCTGTGGCCGCTGCATCGCAGCACTTCCTATACAGATTCAGGCTTATTGGCATACAGATGTACAAATGTCGCACATCACATCGGTCAGTGCGATTTATCGGAAGAGTCATTTTGTTTGTTCCAGTTGTTTTTATTTATGCGACAAAAACTCTGTTTGCCGAGTTTTCTGGGCCCCGGTGCGCTGGGAGGGGCTGTTTGGCGTGACTGAAGCCACAGTGTAGGTCAGAGGTCACATCTGTAGTATACGAAGAGTCGGCTGGGAGATTCCTTCATTGCTTTTATGTTTTGTTTTCAGGTGGCTGCCGGGTAAGGCTGCAGGCGGACCCTTGGTCGGCGGAGCGCCTCTTTAAGATCTCCGACGAGGAGAAGTGTATAGAGCTACTCTCCGAGATGCGGCTGATACAGGAAGGTAATAGACCGTATAGCAGTCATGTACACAGTGACAGATACACACCTGGACTTGTAATAAAGCTGGTGAAACCATGTTTATGCAAAACTGTAGTTGGATCTGGCGGACAGCCCACAACCCTCATTTATTGGGTGCCTGTATAAACAAATAACACAAAGAGAAGCTTTAACGCAGTCCGTCATCGTCCCCCCCCCCCCACCCCTATTGAGGGCACTGACTTTTAGTAAGTTTACCTGCCTCTGTCCAAGACTTGCTCCCAGACGGTTGTCCTGTAAAGTAGAGATGAGCGCCTGAAATTTTTCGGGTTTTGTGTTTTGGTTTTGGGTTCGGTTCCGCGGCCGTGTTTTGGGTTCGAACGCGTTTTGGCAAAACCTCACCGAATTATTTTTGTCGGATTCGGGTGTGTTTTGGATTCGGGTGTTTTTTTCAAAAAACCCTAAAAAACAGCTTAAATCATAGAATTTGGGGGTAATTTTGATCCCAAAGTATTATTAACCTCAAAAAACATAATTTACACTCATTTTCAGCCTATTCTGAACACATCACACCTCACAATATTATTTTTAGTCCTAAAATTTGCACCGAGGTCGCTGTGTGAGTAAGATAAGCGACCCTAGTGGCCGACACAAACACCGGGCCCATCTAGGAGTGGCACTGCAGTGTCACGCAGGATGTCCCTTCCAAAAAACCCTCCCCAATCAGCACATGATGCAAAGAAAAAGAAAAGAAAAAAGAGGTGCAAGATGGAATTATCCTTGGGCCCTCCCACCCACCCTTATGTTGTATAAACAAAACAGGACATGCACACTTTAACCAACCCATCATTTCAGTGACAGGGTCTGCCACACGACTGTGACTGATATGACGGGTTGGTTTGGACCCCCCCCAAAAAAGAAGCAATTAATCTCTCCTTGCACAAACTGGCTCTACAGAGGCAAGATGTCCACCTCATCTTCACCCTCCGATATATCACCGTGTACATCCCCCTCCTCACAGATTATCAATTCGTCCCCACTGGAATCCACCATCTCAGCTCCCTGTGTACTTTGTGGAGGCAATTGCTGCTGGTCAATGTCTCCGCGGAGGAATTGATTATAATTCATTTTAATGAACATCATCTTCTCCACATTTTCTGGATGTAACCTCGTACGCCGATTGCTGACAAGGTGAGCGGCGGCACTAAACACTCTTTCGGAGTACACACTTGTGGGAGGGCAACTTAGGTAGAATAAAGCCAGTTTGTGCAAGGGCCTCCAAATTGCCTCTTTTTCCTGCCAGTATAAGTACGGACTGTGTGACGTGCCTACTTGGATGCGGTCACTCATATAATCCTCCACCATTCTATCAATGTTGAGAGAATCATATGCAGTGACAGTAGACGACATGTCCGTAATCGTTGTCAGGTCCTTCAGTCCGGACCAGATGTCAGCATCAGCAGTCGCTCCAGACTGCCCTGCATCACCGCCAGCGGGTGGGCTCGGAATTCTGAGCCTTTTCCTCGCACCCCCAGTTGCGGGAGAATGTGAAGGAGGAGATGTTGACAGGTCGCGTTCCGCTTGACTTGACAATTTTGTCACCAGCAGGTCTTTCAACCCCAGCAGACCTGTGTCTGCCGGAAAGAGAGATCCAAGGTAGGCTTTAAATCTAGGATCGAGCACGGTGGCCAAAATGTAGTGCTCTGATTTCAACAGATTGACCACCCGTGAATCCTTGTTAAGCGAATTAAGGGCTGCATCCACAAGTCCCACATGCCTAGCGGAATCGCTCCGTGTTAGCTCCTTCTTCAATGCCTCCAGCTTCTTCTGCAAAAGCCTGATGAGGGGAATGACCTGACTCAGGCTGGCAGTGTCTGAACTGACTTCACGTGTGGCAAGTTCAAAGGGCATCAGAACCTTGCACAACGTTGAAATCATTCTCCACTGCACTTGAGACAGGTGCATTCCATCTCCTATATCGTGCTCAATTGTATAGGCTTGAATGGCCTTTTGCTGCTCCTCCAACCTCTGAAGCATATAGAGGGTTGAATTCCACCTCGTTACCACTTCTTGCTTCAGATGATGGCAGGGCAGGTTCAGTAGTTTTTGGTGGTGCTCCAGTCTTCTGTACGTGGTGCCTGTACGCCGAAAGTGTCCCGCAATTTTTCTGGCCACCGACAGCATCTCTTGCACGCCCCTGTCGTTTTTTAAAAAATTCTGCACCACCAAATTCAAGGTATGTGCAAAACATGGGACGTGCTGGAATTTGCCCATATTTAATGCACACACAATATTGCTGGCGTTGTCCGATGCCACAAATCCACAGGAGAGTCCAATTGGGGTAAGCCATTCCGCGATGATCTTCCTCAGTTGCCGTAAGAGGTTTTCAGCTGTGTGCGTATTCTGGAAAGCGGTGATACAAAGCGTAGCCTGCCTAGGAAAGAGTTGGCGTTTGCGAGATGCTGCTACTGGTGCCGCCGCTGCTGTTCTTGCGGCGGGAGTCCATACATCTACCCAGTGGGCTGTCACAGTCATATAGTCCTGACCCTGCCCTGCTCCACTTGTCCACATGTCCGTGGTTAAGTGGACATTGGGTACAACTGCATTTTTTAGGACACTGGTGAGTCTTTTTCTGACGTCCGTGTACATTCTCGGTATCGCCTGCCTAGAGAAGTGGAACCTAGATGGTATTTGGTAACGGGGGCACACTGCCTCAATAAATTGTCTAGTTCCCTGTGAACTAACGGCGGATACCGGACGCACGTCTAACACCAACATAGTTGTCAAGGACTCAGTTATCCGCTTTGCAGTAGGATGACTGCTGTGATATTTCATCTTCCTCGCAAAGGACTGTTGAACAGTCAATTGCTTACTGGAAGTAGTACAAGTGGGCTTACGACTTCCCCTCTGGGATGACCATCGACTCCCAGCGGCAACAACAGCAGCGCCAGCAGCAGTAGGCGTTACACGCAAGGATGCATCGGAGGAATCCCAGGCAGGAAAGGACTCGTCAGACTTGCCAGTGACATGGCCTGCAGGACTATTGGCATTCCTGGGGAAGGAGGAAATTGACACTGAGGGAGTTGGTGGGGTGGTTTGCGTGAGCTTGGTTACAAGAGGAAGGGATTTACTGGTCAGTGGACTGCTTCCGCTGTCACCCAAAGTTTTTGAACTTGTCACTGACTTATTATGAATGCGCTGCAGGTGACGTATAAGGGAGGATGTTCCGAGGTGGTTAACGTCCTTACCCCTACTTATTACAGCTTGACAAAGGGAACACACGGCTTGACACCTGTTGTCCACATTTCTGGTGAAATACCTCCACACCGAAGAGCTGATTTTTTTGGTATTTTCACCTGGCATGTCAACGGCCATATTCCTCCCACGGACAACAGGTGTCTCCCCGGGTGCCTGACTTAAACAAACCACCTCACCATCAGAATCCTCCTGGTCAATTTCCTCCCCAGCGCCAGCAACACCCATATCCTCCTCATCCTGGTGTACTTCAACACTGACATCTTCAATCTGACTATCAGGAACTGGACTGCGGGTGCTCCTTCCAGCACTTGCAGGGGGCATGCAAATAGTGGAAGGCGCATGCTCTTCACGTCCAGTGTTGGGAAGGTCAGGCATCGCAAACGACACAATTGGACTCTCCTTGTGGATTTGGGATTTCAAAGAACGCACAGTTCTTTGCGGTGCTTTTGCCAGCTTGAGTCTTTTCAGTTTTCTAGCGAGAGGCTGAGTGCTTCCATCCTCATGTGAAGCTGAACCACTAGCCATGAACATAGGCCAGGGCCTCAGCCGTTCCTTGCCACTCCGTGTGGTAAATGGCATATTGGCAAGTTTACGCTTCTCCTCCGACAATTTTATTTTAGGTTTTGGAGTCCTTTTTTTTCTGATATTTGGTGTTTTGGATTTGACATGCTCTGTACTATGACATTGGGCATCGGCCTTGGCAGACGACGTTGCTGGCATTTCATCGTCTCGGCCATGACTAGTGGCAGCAGCTTCAGCACGAGGTGGAAGTGGATCTTGATCTTTCCCTAATTTTGGAACCTCAACTTTTTTGTTCTCCATATTTTATAGGCAGAACTAAAAGGCACCTCAGGTAAACAATGGAGATGGATGGATTGGATACTAGTATACAATTATGGACGGACTGCCACGGTTAGGTGGTATAAAAAAACCACGGTTAGGTGGTATATATTATAATAATAATACAATTATGGATGGACGGACTGCCTGCCGACTGCCGACACAGAGGTAGCCACAGCCGTGAACTACCGCACTGTACACTGGTTGATAAAGAGATAGTAGTATACTCGTAACAACTAGTATGACACTATGACGACGGTATAAAGAATGCAAAAAGAACCACAGTTAGGTGGTATATATTATAATAATAATACAATTATGGATGGACGGACTGCCTGCCGACTGCCGACACAGAGGTAGCCACAGCCGTGAACTACCGCACTGTACACTGGTTGATAAAGAGATAGTAGTATACTCGTAACAACTAGTATGACACTATGACGGTATAAAGAATGAAAAAAAAACCACGGTTAGGTGGTATATATTATAATAATAATACAATTATGGATGGACGGACTGCCTGCCGACTGCCGACACAGAGGTAGCCACAGCCGTGAACTACCGCACTGTACACTGGTTGATAAAGAGATAGTAGTATACTCGTAACAATTAGGATGACACTATGACGGTATAAAGAATGAAAAAAAAACCACGGTTAGGTGGTAGGTATATAATAATAAATAATCCAATTCTGGTCGGACGGACTGCCTGCCGTGTGCCGACACAGAGGTAGCCACAGCCGTGAACTACCGCACTGTACACTGGTTGATAAAGAGATAGTAGTATACTCGTAACAATTAGGATGACACTATGACGGTATAAAGAATGAAAAAAAAACCACGGTTAGGTGGTAGGTATATAATAATAAATAATACAATTCTGGTCGGACGGACTGCCTGCCGTGTGCCGACACAGAGGTAGCCACAGCCGTGAACTACCGCACTGTACACTGGTTGATAAAGAGATAGTAGTATACTCGTAACAATTAGGATGACACTATGACGGTATAAAGAATGAAAAAAAAACCACGGTTAGGTGGTAGGTATATAATAATAAATAATACAATTCTGGTCGGACGGACTGCCTGCCGTGTGCCGACACAGAGGTAGCCACAGCCGTGAACTACCGCACTGTACACTGGTTGATAAAGAGATAGTAGTATACTCGTAACAATTAGGATGACACTATGACGGTATAAAGAATGAAAAAAAAACCACGGTTAGGTGGTAGGTATATAATAATAAATAATACAATTCTGGTCGGACGGACTGCCTGCCGTGTGCCGACACAGAGGTAGCCACAGCCGTGAACTACCGCACTGTACACTGGTTGATAAAGAGATAGTAGTATACTCGTAACAATTAGGATGACACTATGACGGTATAAAGAATGAAAAAAAAACCACGGTTAGGTGGTAGGTATATAATAATAAATAATACAATTCTGGTCGGACGGACTGCCTGCCGTGTGCCGACACAGAGGTAGCCACAGCCGTGAACTACCGCACTGTACTGTGTCTGCTGCTAATATAGACTGGTTGATATTTAAAGAGATATTAGTAGTATACAACAATACTATACTGGTGGTCAGGCACTGGTCACCACTCCTGCAGCAAAAGTGTGCACTGTTAATTAATATAATTGTACTCCTGGCTCCTGCTAACAACCTGCAGTGCTCCCCAGTCTCCCCCACAATTAATTATAAGCTTTTAATTTATACATTGATGACTGTGCAGCACACTGGGCTGAGCTGAGTGCACACAGACTGAGTCACACTGTGTGACTGACTGTGCTGTGTATCGTTTTTTTTTTCAGGCAGAGAACGGATATAGCAGAGAGAAGTGAACGGATATATTATATTAAATAAAAGTTAACTAGCAACTGCACTGGTCACTGACTGTGGTAAACTAACTCTGTCTGCGACTCTGCACAATCTCTCTCTATCTAATCTATCTATCTCTATTCTAATGGAGAGGACGCCAGACACGTCCTCTCCCTATCAATCTCAATGCACGAGTGAAAATGGCGGCGACGCGCGGCTCCTTATATAGAATCCGAGTCTCGCGATAGAATCCGAGCCTCGCGAGAATCCGACAGCGTCATGATGACGTTCGGGC
The DNA here is from genome assembly GCF_028390025.1 of Pseudophryne corroboree. Classification (NCBI taxonomy): domain Eukaryota; kingdom Metazoa; phylum Chordata; class Amphibia; order Anura; family Myobatrachidae; genus Pseudophryne; species Pseudophryne corroboree. Next base: position 467,493,755 of record NC_086451.1, read on the forward strand.
GCGCTCGGGTTAACCGAGCAAGGCGGGAAGATCCGAGTCGCTCGGACCCGTGGAAAAAAAAGTGAAGTTCGTGCGGGTTCGGATTCAAAGAAACCGAACCCGCTCATCTCTACAGTGTAAAGCCGTGCAGCCTCTCTGGTCAGTAAATAACCCTCACTGTCCCAACTTAATACAGATTATATCTTGGGGTTGCTTAAATCTGAAATATTGTCCCGGTAAGTTCATCCCCCGACATCTTCAGGCGGAGATAATCCGTTCCCTGCATCTGTAATGTTTTTTCTTCCCTGTACATCCGTTATATCATGTTCTACTGACACAAGTACACTGATGGCCTACAAATGGGAGCCTGTCACGGAGCCTCCAGTAATGATCAGCTCCGTGACGAGGGCCTGTGGTTACATCTATCTGAAGAAGTCGCTTGTTAGCAGAGGAGCGCGTCTAATCATTGGAACTATGCAGTGTTTGTCGTGTTACTATTTCTGAACTTCTACTGCAAATATTTGTCAAGCCAGAGGCAAGTGTGTCAGGTGTTTTCTGAAGGGCTTTGTCCATATGGAGGAGCCAGGATCTCTGCTGCATGTAATCTCTGCACCATTCCATATGTGAGTGCATCTGGGACCCAGTATCTCAGATCTTACTCATTGTCACTTCACATTGGACCTTGCCAGGTTCCTAGCTGGCTGCGGCATCGGCTCTCGTTTAGGAATTAGTCTGCTTCTACATGATTTAATTTTTGCATCTATTTAAAGTTACCATGGTTATGACTTTAGCTTTTTATGTATTTTGCAGTCTGGAACTATGGATGTTATATTTAGAAAACTGTATAGATATACAGGTTGAGTATCCCATATCCAAATATTCCGAAATATGGAATATTCTGAAATACGGAATTTTTTGAGTGAGATAGTGAAACCTTTGTTTTCTGATGGCTTAGCGTACACAAACTTTGTTTAATACAAAAAGTTATTAAAAATATTGTATTAAATGACCTTCAGGCTGTGTATATAAGGTGTATATGAAACATAAATGTATTGTGTGCTTAGACTTGGGTCCCATCGCCATGATATCTCATTATGTTATGCAATTATTCCAAAATACGGAAAAATACGAAATCCAAAATACTTCTGGTCCCAAGCATTTTGGATAAGGGATACTCAACCTGTGTCTGTATATATCTGTGTGTGTGTGTGTGTGTGTGTGTGTATGTATATATATATATATATATATATATATATGTATATATATATATATATATATATATATATATATATACACAATCTGATCAGAATTTGGATTGCACCTCCAATGGTCCTGTCACTTTTTACCGTATCTGCTACGGGTGCTTCTCGGGTAACGCCAAGAACCATGGATTAATATTTACTTACATTAAGACGTCTCAGATTTACATCTCTATAGATTTACCAAATCTATATGTACAACTGTGAAAATCAGAAACTACAGCTAGCGTATATTAAATTTTATCTTTACAGTGATTTACATTTGTGTCTTTTTGTTTTTTTTGTTTGAAGGGATTTAAATGCTGTACAGTATTTGGGGTTTTCTGCTGCATTATTTATCAGTGAGGGCAGATATTGCATTAGCACTGTGTTTTGTGTTTGTCATCGAGTTCCAGGAGGATATGTATGAAGCTTTGGAGAGAGATAAAGTTGAGAAGCTGCACAAAGCAACCTATTGCTTATTACCCGCTTATAAATCTTGCAACAAGTTATCTACTTGTCTGCAGATTCTCCTTGTGGGACCTACCTGCAATTATTCTGAGTGGGGGCGTAGAAGGCGTTGCAGGAGGCGGCCTCTGACATGTGTTTATACTGCAGGACTTTGATTGGTCAGGGTTGATGCTTGATGGAAATTCAGTAATTTGTGGTGTAGCTGCCATAATTCTGAAAGTGATTGAGTCTTCTCTGTTATCTGAATGCTGCCTGTGCAATGTTTTCAGCCGCCGTACCTCCTATCTCGCTGCGTGTGGGCGGTTAGTCTTGGATTTTGTCTGAATAAATTATCTTTTTGTAATAGAAGATGATGAGTTCTCACTAACGATGTTCCGTTCCAGCATTCTCTGCTCAACTCAGGATCAGCCCTCTATGAGATGAGCATATAGCACCTTCCGTTACTGTGGGCTGTAGCGCCTATCCTGGTGCAGCAGTTCCCATAAACGTCGCACAGCTTGTTCCATCTGATGTTTATATTAATAATTGTAGTCTTTTTAGCATCTTACAATTTATTTATGGTCAAGTAGAACTGGCCGCACACGTTCTGATCCTGACGCTCCTCACGAGTGCCAGATTTGGCCCAAGTTACCCAATCACAGCCAAGTTGGTATTTGCATAAAGTTCAGATGTCACAGCCCTCTGTATAGTAATATATAGATATTAAATATAGATATTAAATATGATAGATTTATGTTGACATTTTTATCACTAAATGCTTACAGACTGGTTTAATTACTTTTATTCTACTAGTATGCTTTGTGTATCCATTATCTTGTGGGTTGATTATTTGCTCTTAATTATATACAGTATGCATAATGTACTAAGGGGGTGATTTAAATAGCATCGCAGGGATGTAGCTCCCGGGTTGAGTGCCCAGAGCTGTTCAGTTGCTCACGACTGCCGGATTCCGCACACTCCTGAGGGTGCAAGCAGAAATATCTGCTAAATGGTGCTGCGGGGCAAGGTGCGGTCTTACTGCATGCGCATCTCTTCCGGCACTTAACCTGGGAGATGCCGTTTACCACGACTAAGCCCCGGGCATTAGCGCAATAAAGTGCATCTCTCGCCAGATGTGATACAGTCAATTAAATTGCTCCGGACACTTCTCCCAGGAGATATATCCCCGCGATGCTAATTGAATCTCCCCCTTTGTTTGGCAGCTTCCAATAGAGATTGTTTGCTGGTTAAAACCTTAATATCTTTGTTGTAGGCTGCTCATTCAGATCTAAGTATTGCATGCGGGATTCTCTTACTTATTGGCGCGCCTTAATGCGAGCTGTATGAGTAGCTAATTTCTCCCTGTGAGTTCTGCTGCTTAATGTAATTGTCTCGTCAGGGTTTATACATAAGAGGTTTATGGGAATTCCAGGATACATCGATGGAAAAAGTCGCTCTAGACTTCCAGCTGATATGTATTCCAGCCTTCACATACCGCTCATTCCGATGACTGGTTACATAGCACTAACCTAGTACACGGCGCATTACAGGGAATGTATTCCTCACTCCCACCCGTCTGCACCCGCGGAGCTGATGGTTTGTTTATGGAGTGTGGGTGGAAATCAGAGCACCCAGTGGAATCACATGCAAGTACAGCAAAAAGACACTCTGCACAGACCGTGCCGCAGTGGTACGAGGCGGCAGTGCTAACCACTGTGCGCTGTAATCTGCAAGATTATACTGATCAATTTGATATATGACATTTGTACATCTGTGTTTCACAATCTGAATATGAATCTGTATAGGAAGTGATGCGATATATCGGGCGCAGCTTTTTCTCATGCCAAGTTCCATTGTGGTTCACCTGCGACTTGCACGTGTTTAAAACTACTTCCTGTGCGGTGAAAGTCGCAGCCCGGCGTCTCTAGTGCATTGTGAGTGATGTTTTGCTGCGTCTGCAATATGATTAAGGCGCAAAACTAAAAGATAAAGACTACGCTACACCTCTGGGAGCGTCTCTGTCACTAAGGGCAACCTGCACCATATGGCATAGAGACGGCAGGAGAATGAGGACACATCTGTATGTCTAGCGTTTACTTGTAAGGAGATGTTTATCTACTTTCTGCCATGACAGTGATCCATCGTTCCAATTTATTGTTCCATTGTAACAAGCGCCTTGCGTAACAAGCGTAACAATTTATTGTTCTATCGTAACAAGCGCCTTGAGTCCTATTGGAGAAAGAGCGCTATAAAAATAAAATTATTATTTATTATTATTTATTTTGTCCATTTATGTAAGGTGCGGTTCGGGGTAAGCCCATTTATCCAGATAGGAAAGAGTCCTCGAACTGGTACCAAACTGCAGAGAAGATACAGAGCATTCCGGTGACGACATTAAACTCTGCGGTCTCAGGTAAGTCTCGTCAGGTCCTCCAGTACAGTCATTTGTAAAGCTCATGGGTTACAAGTCCAGGTTTTCCAGTGTTTAAGTTTTGTTTGATGTCTGCTAATCCTTCACACATTTACGGCAGTCAGCCTCGGGCTAAGGTTACATGTTAGGTGTTAAAATCCAGCTTGTGCAGTAATTTGTTACGCAATACTGTAAATCGTGGTCACATGGTTCCGTGTGTTACTTTATTTGCCACAAAACAGAAATGTAGGAAGCAGAATAGGTAGGACTCATCTGTAAAATGCTCAGGGATGTCCTAGATAACGGAATGGGCAGAATATTAGTGTTTGCAGGTTACGGGCACACTGTGACTACCCCCAAGTGCTGCTGGTCACCCTGTACCAGATTGTGCTGTTACAAGTCCTCCTATTACTAACCTATGTCTCATTCTCTTTTATATCTCAGGGAATATGGGGTTTGATGATAATTTTAGCTCCATGAATCTTGAAAAAAGGAGAAACCTTCAAAACCAACAGCAGGGCTCCCGCAGAGAGCCTCCACCTCCGCCCCCACCACCAGTCCCACTGGAAAGGCCGTAAGTTGGGACAGGATGTGACTGTCTATTATAATGTTATTATCTTGTTTTATACCTTTCCAGGCTAAGTTTGTGGGTATTGGCATGCATCAGAAGAAATGCATCTAACTGCTGCCCAGGTATTTGTTATGTAATTCCCAGGAAGCTCAACAGGTGAGCGTCTGCGCTGCAATTCCCAGGATCCTCATCTGGCCAGCGACTAAGCTGCAATTCCCAGGATCCTCATCTGGCCAGCGACTGAACTGCAATTCCCAGGATCCTCATCTGGCCAGCGACTAAGCTGCAATTCCCAGGATCCTCATCTGGACAGCGACTAAGCTGCAATTCCTGCAGTCCTCAGATGCCTAGTGACTAGGCTGCAACCCCCACCATCCTCTGCTGGACAGTGACTAGGCTGCAATTCTCATGATCCTCATCTGGCCAGCGACTAAACTGCAATTCTCAGATGCCTAGTGACCAGGCTGCAATCCCCACCATCCTCTGCTGGCCAGTGACTAGGCTGCAATTCTCATGATTCTCATCTGGCCAGCAACTAAAGCTGCAATTCCCAAGATTCTCCGCTTCAGCTAGCCAGTGAATAGGCTGCAATCCCCACGATCCTTAGCTGGCCAGTGACTAGGCTGCAATTCCCATGATTCTCAGCTGGCCAGTGACTAGGCTGCAATCTCCACGATCCTCATCTGACCAACGACTAAGCTGCAATTCCTGCAATCCTCGGCTGGCCAGTGACTAGGCTGCAATCCCCACAATCCTCATCTGACCAGCGACTAAGCTGCAATTCCTGCAATGCTCAGTTGCCTAGTGACTAGGCTGCAATTCCCATGATTCTCAGCTGGCCAATGACTATGCTGCAATTTTCAGGATCTTACGCTGGCCAGTGACTAAGCTGCAATTCCCACGATCCTCAGCTGCCCAGTGACTTGGCTGCAATTCCCACAATCCTTAGCTGCCCAGTGACTTGTCTGCAATTCCCACGATCCTTAGCTGCCCAGTGACTTGGCTGCAATTCCCACAATCCTTAGCTGCCCAGTGACTTGTCTGCAATTCCCACGATCCTCAGCTGCCCAGTGAATAGTCTGTAATTTCAACGATCCTCAGCTGGACAGTGACTAGGCTGCAATTCCCACGATCCTCAGCTGGACAGTGACTAGGCTGCAATTCCCACGATCCTCAGCTGGCCAGTGACCAGGCTGCAGTTCCCACGATCCTCAGCTGGCCAGTGACCAGGCTGCAATTCCCACGATCCTCAGCTGGCCAGTGACCAGGCTGCAATTTCCACGATCCTCAGCTGGCCAGTGAATAGGCTGCAATTCCCACGATCCTCAGCTGGCCAGTGACTAGTCTGTAATCCCCACGATCCTCAGCTGGCCATTGACTAGGCTGCAATTCCCACGATCCTCAGCTGGCTAGTGACCATGCTGCAATTCCCACGATCCTCAGCTGGCCAGCAAGTGCGCTGTAGTTCCCAGTATCCTTTTTTTAAAGTGACCATTCTTTAACTTAATGAAACTAACACCCCACATAGTAATAAGCCACTATTTATGGTTCTACACTCCTCTAATACTTCAATGCTAAAGTTAGTGCTTGAAGGAAATGGGATGGGAATGAGACCGTTGATTAGGAACCGGAATTACTGGAACGGTGTATAAAGATAGGCCAAGCCCTTTAAGAAGCTGGTCGGCACAATACACCAGTGCAGTTTCCTGCATAGCTGTGTGTAGATACAACTAAACAAAAGGAGAAACCTGGATGTATAGGGAAGCAAATCTATAGTTTTTAGAAAACAGAAATTTGAGATTGATAAGGAAAGTCTAGAAGAACTAAACGATAATGCATGATGATAAAAGTTTAGAAAGATATTCTATATCCAGATGACACATGGCCTGATGACTGTCTTCTTCAAACCATAGGTATTGTGTGTGGTCAGCATTACTCTGTACACTCCACCGCAGCCAGCCCCCACCTCTGTACCGTGTACTGCAGACTATACACACGTAGCAGAACTTTCTGAGGGTTCTTACTACACCCGCCGGATAATGCTTGGACACCTACTTACAACTACGCTAAGGCATGTCCTGTTTTCTGGTACAGCGAGCACCAAAGTATCTGAGCCTCATAATCAGTATTTGGAATCCTGCTATTTTCATGCTGTAAATAGTATAACCGATAAAAGAATCCGAGAACCTTTCAGAATGAATAGCTCCAGGAGATACATATCTCAGGGGACTTACAGAATGCTATGTAGCAAGCAGACATTACGCAGCTATCTGACCATATTGCCGCGTAATCTGTAATAGTGTCAGAGATATATTTCTCAGTGCGCAGCCGATCTCCAGAAACGGAGCGTGTTAATCTGCTGATAGAGGGTGTGATTGTACTATATGTCTGTGTCCTAATAACCGCAGGTTCTGTGTGTGGCTGATCCCTGTGTACTGCATTATCGCCACATTCTCCCTTCTAAAAATAATAGGATCACACTGGGCAACAAAAACATCTCTAGTGCTGTACACACAGACGCAGTGCTACTTATCTTGCTACATTACCTGAATGTTCTATGACCTTTAGGGGTGTATTCAATACCTGTTGGAAACTGCCGTCTTGTCAGAAAGACTGCAGTTTCCGACAGGTTTAGGTCGGAAGGGGATACGACCTATTTAATGCCGGGCCATTTATCCCGACAAGTCAGGAATTCCCGACTTGTCGGAAACTACGTAGATTGTCGGATAAGCCGCGGATCCACGTGTTCCGCGCCCAAATCCGACAGGTTTTTGCCCCAGTTCCGACAATGTCAATCCGACTTTTTTATTAAAGCCGAACTGACATTGTCGGAATCGGGGAGAAGAGACGGGGGAGCGGGGACACGTCATTTCCGCTGCCTCCTTGGCTTTCTTTTTCATCCACTAGGGGTCACTGGAGTACTCTTGGGATATGGACGGCTTCCGCAGGAAACAGGGCACTGAATATTTAAATTTAGAACACTCCACCCCTCCATATCCCCGAGCACCTCAGTGTTTTTTCTGTGCTCGAAGTAGCAACAGGTCTGTGGCTGAGCCACAATTACTTTGAATATTTTATTTTTTATTTTTTTTTAGGAATATTTTTTCTATTTTATACACATCCCTTTCCCCCTTCCAAAAGGCAGGGTCAGGGATAGTGCAAGCTGCTACTAGCAGCTGTGGCGTGTCGGTCCTCACTGAATGAGCACCCTCACAGCCACACAGAGATCTCCTGCACACAGGCTGGCCGGCGCTTACTGAGAAGCCCCGTTGGAGCCTTACCACAGCAGCAGGAGTGAAGGTATGTGGAACGGGGCGGTCAGCTCCCGCTGCTGCCCCGCTGTGTGGGGACATTGTTTATATGCTGACACCGGGATCCCTCTACAAGTGCCTGCCACGCCGCCGCTACTCAGGCCGTCCCCCCCCCCACCGCTGCTTCGGCCGTCGCCGGCCCTCGCCGCTGCTCAGAGCGCTTCAATACGCGCTCCCCGCTGTCGGTCCCTGCGTGTCCCGATACCCGGCTCCCGCTGGCGGCCCCACACGCTGCTCGCTGCCGCCCGCACTGCACGGAGTACAGAGGGGGGGGGGGGCATTACAGCAGGGTGATATACAGGCAATAAGCGGCATGAGGGGGGATACCCTGCAGCAACAGCAGTATTCTAGGCTGCAGGGTTAATTACACAGCGTAAATGTCACTTTAAGGCTGGTAACCTGCACTGTGATTATATGTGTAAGGCAAGCATGGCAGCCATTTTAACCATGCTTCCTGTGTCTTCCTGCTGTGATTCCAGAACGTTCCAGTACTACATCTCTACTCCACCGGAGGCGCAGGGGTGTTAGTGGGAATTTGGGATCACATTTCATAGTACTGGCCACGTGTACTGCACTTGGCCAGATATATATATAGAGACACCTTCGTACTATTTTACTGAGTCGTGCAAGTGTCTGTTTTTTTTGTGTATTGTATTGTCTGTCGCCATAATGAGTAAGGCACCAGCAAAAACTAAAAAGCATAATTGCAAAGTCTGTAGCAGTGTGTTACCGGATGGATCTACCACATGTACTGTATGTTTTGTGGATTCGGTTCCGAATAAAATTTCTGCTCCGATTTTAAAGCCAATTTCCTCCCCGGACCCTCCATTGAAAATGCTAGCCAATGTACTGGCTGGGTTGCAATCAGAATTGACCGCCGCTCGACAAGAGCGGGAGACGGCAAGATCTGAGGCTAGGGTGAGACCGCCAGAACTACCGGAGGCGTCTCAGCTTTGCGAAAAGTCCAAATCCATTTTGGGTAGACGGGATAAATTTCATATGTCTTATGATTTACCAGTTTCTGCTATGTTGCATTCTGACGATTCCATGCCAGACCTCACGGCACAAGATGAGGGTGAGGAGGGCGAAGTGGAGTCAGATAGTGATGATTTTAACAGCTCAGGTATTGATAATCTCATCAGAGCGGTGCGTCAGTCTCTGAAGTTTACAGAAACTGAGGAGCCTCTCACAAATGATCAGGTCGTATTTACTAAACGACAGAGAACTCCTATAAGTTTTCCTGTGTCGGAGTCTCTTAATAAGATGTTAGTAGAAACACGACAGTCTCCAGATAAACGGTTTTCTATACCTCGCAGATTTAAGTCTAGTTACCCGTTTCCAGACTCGGTGACATGTACATGGGAGAATCCACCAATAGTTGATTCGTCAGTGTCAAAGCTTACAAAGAAATTAACCATACCAGTGCCAGCGGCTACTACGCTTAAAGACCCTTCAGATCGAAAAATAGAAACTATGCTAAAGTCCATGTATGTAGCAGCAGGAGTGCTGCTGAGACCTGGCTTGGTTGGTATCTGGGTCACTAAGGCGCTCATAGTATGGATAACAGAACTTAAGTCTGCCTTACATGACGAACACCTTATACTTCTTGCTGATCAAAGGTGTGAGGCTGCGGAGTATCTCTGTACAGCTTCTACTGACGTCTGTCAGCTCACTTCTCGTATTTCATCGTCGCTAGTTACGGCACGACGAGCACTCTGGCTGCGTGCTTGGCAAGCGGAGGCAGAGGTCAAACGAGGTATAGAGGCGTTACCTTACGATGGCAAGAAGTTGTTTGGTCCTGAATTGGACACATGGATTTCTGAGGCTACGGGAGGAAAGTCTGTTTTCTTACCATTGCCTCCACCGGTTCCAAGAAGGAGGTACTCTGGACCTTCGTTCAAATCCTTTAGACCTCAGTCCTTTCGCGGACGTGGCAGAGGAACAGCCATGCCTGGTAGACGTGGTCGTGGACGTGGTTTCCAACAAACCAACACAAGTCGTCGGGATGCTAAGGTTACCGACAAGCCAGTGGCATGACGGTCTACCAGCCCATCTCGGTTCGCCGATTGTGGGAGCACGCCTTCAGACGTTCCATTTGGCGTGGTTCCAGACATCCGCGGATGGGTGGATCCGCAGTTTAGTGTTAAAAGGTTACAAAATAGAGTTCGATGTCTTCCGCCACTGCGGTTTTTCAAGACAGGCTTGCCTCTGTCGGACGACAAGAGGGCGGTTCTGCAAATTGCCATTCAGTCCCTACTGGATTCAGCAGTTTTGATTCCGGTACCTGTACACCAACAGGGTCAGGGTTATTATTCCAGTCTGTTTGTGGTACCGAAGCCGGATGGCTCAGTCAGGCCAATTTTGAACTGAAAGGGTCTCAATCGGTACGTAACTTACTACAGATTCAAGATGGAATCTCTGCGCTCAGTGATTGCAGGTTTAGAGCCAAAGGAATTCATGATTGCGCTAGATCTCAAAGATGCGTACTTACACATTCCGATTTGGCAGCCTCATCAGAGGTTCTTGCGGTTTGCGATACGCCAGAATCATTACCAGTTTCAGGCTCTACCGTTTGGCCTATCGTCAGCGCCCCGGGTATTCACCAAAGTGATGTCTGTGATGATAGCTCATCTCAGATCCCTGGGAGTGACGATAGTTCCGTATTTGGACGATCTGCTCATCAAAGCTCCGTCTCAACAGATACTTCTCCAACATGCGCTGCTAACGTACAATGTACTGGTTCACCACGGTTGGATTGTCAACTTCAAGAAATCACATCTAATTCCGTCTCAACGCCTTCAATTCCTAGGTATGATTTTTCGATACGGTCAATCAAAGAATTTACCTACCACAACAGAAAGTACAGATTATTCGTCATCTGGTACAATTAGTGCTCAAGCCACGCACAGTCTCGGTACATTTGTGCATTCGCCTCTTAGGCACAATGGTGGCGGCTTTCGAAGCGCTTCAGTTCGGAAGATTTCACTCGCGTCCATTTCAACTGCATGTGCTCGCACGGTGGTCAGGCTCGCATCTGCAGATTCACCACAGGGTGAGGTTGTCGCCAAGGGCAAGGGTGTCTCTGCTCTGGTGGCTCAAGGAACACAATTTAACCGCAGGGAAACTGTTCGGCGGCGGGAATTGGATAATTCTAACGACGGACGCCAGTCTCAGAGGTTGGGGAGCTGTAGTGCAAAATTGTCAGCTCCAGGGTCTCTGGGCGGATCACGAAAGATTGCTGTCTATAAATGTCCTGGAACTCCGCGCAATTTACAATGCGCTACGACAAGCAGTGCACATGCTTTGGGCTCACACTGTCCAGGTGCAGTCAGACAATGCGACGGCAGTCGCATACATCAACAAACAAGGTGGAACGAGAAGCCGCATGGCAATGCGGGAAGTAGCTCGAATCCTAAATTGGGCCGAATACCACCAGGTGATATTGTCGGCAGTGTTCATTCCGGGAGTGGAAAACTGGGAGGCGGATTATCTCAGCCGTCGGGATTTTCATCCAGGAGAATGGGCATTAAATCCAGAAGTGTTTCACATGTTGGTTCAGCGGTGGGGTTATCTTCAGGTGGACCTGATGGCGTCTCGACACAATCACCAAACGCTCCAGTATGTGTCCAGAACGAGAGATCCAAAGGCAGTGGTGGTGGATGCTCTCACCGTCGCGTGGCCGTACAGCCTTGTGTATCTCTTTCCACCGTTTCCGCTGCTCCCTCTGGTGCTAAAACGGATCAAAAGAGAGTCTGTCACAGTCATACTAGTGGCGCCTCATTGGCCTCGGAGAGCTTGGTTCTCAGATCTCCGCGGACTACTCGCAGACGATCCTTGGCCGCTCCCAATACGTCCAGACCTGTTACAACAGGGTCCGTTCCTTTACCCCGATTTAGCGCGGCTGCGTTTGACGGGGTGGCTGTTGAGACCGCCCTCTTAAGAAGAGAGGGCATTCCAGAATCGGTTATACCAACCATGTTACGAGCTAGAAAGCCGGTTACGGCAGCTCATTATTACAGAATTTGGCGTGCCTATATAGGTTGGTGTGAAGCTCGGAAGTTTCCGACATCAGCTTTCAAGTTATCCCGTCTTTTGTTATTTTTACAGACGGGGTTAGATGGAGGACTGCGTTTATCTACACTAAAGGTGCAGGTATCTGCGTTGTCAATTTATTTTCAAAGACGATTGGCTCTATTGCCGTCGGTACACACTTTTCTGCAAGGTGTCCTCAGAGTACAGCCTCCATTCATTCCACCTACAGCGCCATGGGACTTGAATCTGGTTTTGGATTTCTTACAGTCTTCATATTTTGTACCCTTACAACAAGTGGATATAAAGTTTCTCACTTGGAAAACAATTTTTCTTCTAGCCTTAGCTTCGGCAAGGCGTGTTTCAGATTTGGGTGCCTTGTCATGCAAGCCACCGTATTTGGAGTTTCATGATGACAGAGCGGAACTTCGGACGAATCCCGCTTTCTTACCAAAGGTAGTGTCATCTTTTCACATCAATCAACCAATAGTAGTTCCTGTGTTGACAGCACATTCTGGAACTCTAGATGTGGTACGCGCTTTACACGTTTATGTATCCCGAACGTCTACAGTTCGTAAGACGGATACGTTGTTTGTTTTCTATGATGCTGCCAAGCTGGGTTGGCCAGCGTCTAAGCAGACCTTATCCAGATGGATAAAACTGACCATACGTCAGGCTTACCTTCATGCTAGGTTACAGCCGCCTACATTCCACACGTTCTGTGGGAACTTCTACGACGCAGCTTTGCCGTGCGGCTACATGGTCTTCAGTGCACACGTTTGTGCGCTTTTACAAGTTTGATACGTTTGCGGCATCAGCATCTAGCTTTGGCCGCCTAGTGTTACAGGTGCCAAACAGCTCTCCCGCCCACGGGGGAAGCTTTGGTACGTCCCAAGAGTACTCCAGTGACCCCTAGTGGATGAAAAAGAAAATAGGATTTTGGTACTTACCAGGTAAATTCTTTTCTTTGAATCCATAGGGGGCACTGGACGCCCACCCAGAGCAGTTTTACCTGGTTTGTGGTAAGTTCAGAGGATCTTATGGTAACACACTCTCACCGACTGGTTCAAATTATCAAGTGATGGTTATGGTGTCACCTGTTTAGTTGTCAGTAACGTTTTGTGTCAACTTCGTTGTTGTCCGTTATGTTATATGTAATTCTCCATTGTCAACCTCTCTATAGTTCCTGTTCGGCTCAGTAAAAAACACTGAGGTGCTCGGGGATATGGAGGGGTGGAGTGTTCTAAATTTAAATATTCAGTGCCCTGTTTCCTGCGGAAGCCGTCCATATCCCAAGAGTACTCCAGTGCCCCCTATGGATTCAAAGAAAAGGATTTACCTGGTAAGTACCAAAATCCTATTTTCTCCTCCGCCCCCTTGCTGCTGCTGCTGTTGGTGGCTGCTGCCTCTGAACACTCTTGGCGGGTGCCTGCCGCTGGTCCTGGCTGCGGCCTCCACTGACGGCTTGACCCGCCTGTGCTGGAGCCAGACCCTCTTACCACGCCCGGAACAGTGCTGCTTCCCGCAGCCTCCCACATCTCATCTGCTGTGCCATACTTTGGTACAGGGTTGCCCGGACGCCGCAGTAGAGAGGGTGGTCGAAGCTCCGCTACTCCAGCGGCACCCGCCGCCATCCTGCTTCCCTGCCTTCATAGCTGGACAGTCACAGCTCCTAGCTCCTGGTTGCAGGTACACTGGTCGCAGGGCCAAGGGAGTGGAGGTGAGCCATTCACATAGCAAGTCGGATTGACATTGTCGAAAACGCGGCATTGAATACTGACCTGTCGGATCCTTTCCGTAACAGAGGATCCAACAGGTATTGAATATACCCCTTAGTGTGTTTGTTCATTAAACAAATGATGTTGGGTTTTGAGATAATCAGCCATTCATCTCTGCCATAAAACAGTGCTACATATTGTATTCTTCCTGACCTGGATACAGAGAGATGATTCTGTGTACCCGGTACCCGGGAGGGGGTACCTCTCTGTGCCTGTGTAGTCTCACAGTCTTTCTCTTCCTACAGGCTGCCCCGGGAGCGCGATCCAGACGGATGGGAAAAGCCGAAGATGACGAACAGCATGCGGAAGCTGTTTGTGCCAACCAGCCAGTCTGGGCAAAGGGAGGGACTGATCAAACACATCCTGGCAAAGAAAGAGAGCGAATACGTGAATATTGAAAATTACAGGTGTGTGGAGTCCTGCTTTTCTGACGTACTGGACTAAGCGTTACCGATCACCGTGGAATATGGTCATAAACGCATCACATCCGATCACAAACGCGCATAATACGTTTTGTACTTTCAGCCATCCTAAGTGTCCGTTACAGTGTAACGCAGCATTCCGTATGCAGATACAGCCGCAGTCACACACACAATACAGGCATGCCACATATTTTAATCAGCAGAGTCTGCTTGTGCGTCTTATTGGCATATAAGATGCACAAATAAGAAGATGCATTTTCGGCAAAAAAAAGAGACGCTCGACGTTAGCAGATTTTCCTGAGACTACCGGCTCACTCACGCCAGGCATCTCGCGGTGCGTGGCGTATTGAGGCTAGATGTCTGAGGAAACGTCTGTATCAATCAACGGTTTGATAACTGTGTACTCTCTGCATAATAATACACCAAGCACATATTATAGTCAACGTCTATTTTCAGTGTAAATAAGTACATAAACATTGTGCACAATAAGATGGTTTTGTTGTGATGATTATCATTCAGATGGGGATACGTTACGGACAGTTATCATGACTACAGCTTGTTGTGAAATAATACAGCTGCGTCCCCCCCCAGCCCTGCACCAGGGAACTGAAGAATTCCTGCTTTTGTCTTATAGATTTTTCATAGGAACCTGGAATGTGAACGGCCAGTCTCCAGATGGTGGGCTAGAGGCGTGGCTACATGCAGATGCTGAGCCTCCAGACGTGTATGCCATTGGGTGAGTGTATGCAAACATTGTGAAACCAAGCAAAGCCATGATTCCCTATGAATTTATGCTGTACAGCATACTATGGAGCTGAATACTTATACAGTGTGTTCACACGCAACTGAACAGGCCCACCGTGCTCTCCGTTACTCCTCTGCAGTAGATTGCTGTGCTAGAGTGACTGACGACTCTGCACAAATGCACTCTACGGATTGGTAGATTTAAACATGATGTCACAGTAGCTGAAATCACTGCAGCCTAAGCTTTCGGATATACTTAGGTTATGGCTGATACAGCTGACACGCGTAAGTGAGGCGCGCATCACAGATTTAATGCTCGATGTGCATTATAATATATCAAACAGCTGAGACCAGAGTTACCACGTCGTCATCTTCAAAGTGATTTCAATAAAGAGAGTTTTAAAATTGCGTTCCACCCCATCCGGCGATTTTTATAAAGTATATTGATTTGTTTTGGGCTTTATTTGGCATTTTATTCTCTCAGTACATCATTGGATAGGCCAAGGCACCTCTGTGTAGACCCAGCTTCGAGCAGCTGAGGTGCGAGACTTTGTGCGTATTTTTAAAGCGCCAATTATTTACAAGCCAAAACCAACCTGGTTTTAACCTTGCAAATCATTGCCGCTTTAAAGATACCGGCAGACTTGATCAAAGTCCCGCACCTCCGGCAGTTCGCAGCCTGTTACATTTAGTCCAGCATCTTTAAGGCGGCGCAAAGCTTATTTGTGCTGTATCTAAGAGCAACAGAAATAAAGTACTGGCATATATTAAACCCATGGCAAAGTAAACTGCAATAAAAACATAGCTTTAAGTATTGTATTTAACAAACATTGGGGGGGATTCAATTAGCTGCTGTAATTTAACGGGGCTACTGTATCCCCTGCGGGTTATCCAATTAGCGTTGATAGCTGGCACTATCGGAGGTGGAGAAAAACAATCCTCGATAAATGACACGTTTTCGCGTTGGTGAATCCTGTGTGTTTTTGTCCAAAAACTTTTTTGGGGGTGAAAAAACTGGTCTGCAATTGAATTGCCCAACAAAAAAAACAAACAAAAAAATGAACCTCATTTTCTGTTTACTCTGTTTGTGTAAATGCCTGTCCTCCAGCGGAGTCATTGCTTGCTAATCCTCTACACGTTGTGCTTCCTTCCTGTTTATTATCGCTGCTTATAAGGCGACACAAGGTGTGTGGGGTGCTGTACACAGGGGGATGACAACACACCTTTGCAAATTTAAAAAAAATGAATACACGCAATACAGAGTTAGACTATGAACAAACAGCTGCGAGTTATATGTACATAAGCAGTCCTGCAGATTGCAGCGAGCACATGTCAGCAGAATAATAAAAGCATTGATTAAAATAGGCAGAAAGAAAATACGGCATACAGAACCAATTCTGCATAAGACCTATAAGGAATAATCAATGAGGACTGAGAGTGGACAGACATGAGACATAGGTGGTCATTCCGAGTTGTTCGCTCGCTAGCAGTTTTTAGCAGCCGTGCAAACGCTATGCCGCCGCCCTCTGGGAGTGTATTTTAGCTTAGCAGAAGTGCGAACGAAAGTATCGCAGAGGGGCGGCAAAGTTTTTATGTGCAGTTTTAGAGTAGCTCAAAACCTACTCAGCGCTTGCGATCACTTCAGACTGTTCAGTTCCTGTTTTGACGTCACAAACACGCCCTGCGTTCGCCCAGCCACGCCTGCGTTTTTCCTGGCACGCCTGCGTTTTTTCGAACACTCCCTGAAAACGGTCAGTTGACACCCAGAATCACCCACTTCATGTCAATCACTCTGCAGCCAGCAGTGCGACTGAAAAGCTTCACTAGACCCTGTGTGAAACTACATTGTTCGTTGTAAAAGTACTTTGCACGTGCGCATTGCGCCGCATGCGCAGAAGCGCTGTTTTTTTGCCTCATCGCTGCAGAGCGAACGAAAGCAGCTAGCGATCAACTCTGAATGACCATCATAGGGTAGAGGAACCTGCCCATGAGAGCTTACATTCTAGAGGGAGAGGGTGATGAGACAGTAGGAGCTAAGAGCAGGCGGTTATCAGAAGGGTTGGAGGCTGAACAGTTAAGTAGGATGATAATTGTTAGAGGGTAGGATAATTTAGATGTCACGCCTAGACGCTGTAAAAATGTCCATGGTTCATACAAGGCTGTGGTAATCTAGACTACGATTGAAATAAGACTTTGGTTATCTGACACCATCCCCGCCCTTCTCTTTCTGTTTGCACACAAAGGAGTCTTTGACTTTCTGTCCCATGACCTTATCCGTGCTCACATGCCAGATTCCAAATATATCCTCTAGGTAGCGTGGATAACACTTCCCACTTCCTCGTTAATGCACACTTGCATACTGAGTCTACAAGCTTTAACAATATTTCTCTAACGTCCTAGTGGATGCTGGGGACTCCGTCAGGACCATGGGGAATAGCGGCTCCGCAGGAGACAGGGCACAAAAAGTAAGCTTTTAGGATCACATGGTGTGTACTGGCTCCTCCCCCCATGACCCTCCTCCAAGCCCCAGTTAGGTTTTTGTGCCCGTCCGAGCAGGGTGCAATCTAGGTGGCTCTCATAAAGAGCTGCTTAGAAAAAGTTTTTTAGGTTTCTTATTTTCAGTGAGTCCTGCTGGCAACAGGCTCACTGCTACGAGGGACTTAGGGGAGAGAAATGAACTCACCTGCGTGCAGGATGGATTTGCTTCTTAGGCTACTGGACACCATTAGCTCCAGAGGGATCGAACACAGGCCCAGCCATGGAGTCCGGTCCCGGAGCCGTGCCGCCGACCCCCCTTGCAGATGCCGAAGTTGAAGAGGTCCAGAGGTCCGGAAACAGGCGGCAGAAGACTTTCAGTCTTCATAAGGTAGCGCACAGCACTGCAGCTGTGCGCCATTGTTGTCGGCACACTTCACACCAGCGGTCACTGAGGGTGCAGGGCGCTGGGGGGGGGCGCCCTGGGCAGCAATGTATAATACCTTTTTCTATGGCTAAAATACATCACATATAGCCCTTGAGGCTATATGGATGTATTTAACCCCTGCCATATATCGCAAACTCCGGGAGAAGAGCCCGCCGTTTTAGGGGGCGGGGCCTATTCTCCTCAGCACACAGCGCCATTTTCCTGCTCAGCTCCGCTGTGAGGAAGGCTCCCAGGACTCTCCCCTGCACTGCACTACAGAAACAGGGTAAAACAGAGAAGGGGGGCATATTTTGGCGATATTTATATATATTAAGCGCATATAACAGAAACAACACCTTTTAGGGTTGTTTATATACATTTTTATAGCGCTTTGGTGTGTGCTGGCAAACTCTCCCTCTGTCTCCCCAAAGGGCTAGTGGGGTCCTGTCTTCGATAAGAGCATTCCCTGTGTGTCTGCTGTGTGTCGGTACGTGTGTGTCGACATGTATGAGGACGATGTTGGTGTGGAGGCGGAGCAATTGCCGGTAATGGTGATGTCACCCCCTAGGGAGTCGACACCGGAATGGATGGCTTTAATTATGGAATTACGTGATAATGTTAGCACGCTGCAAAAGTCAGTTGACGACATGAGACGGCCGGAAAACCAGTTAGTACCTGTCCAGGCGTCTCAGGCACCGTCAGGGGCTGTAAAACGTCCCTTACCTCAGTCAGTCGACACAGGTACCGACACAGATGAATCTAGTGTCGACGGTGAAGAAAGAAACGTATTTTCCAATAGGGCCACACGTTATATGATCACGGCAATGAAGGAGGCTTTGCATATCTCTGATACTGCAGGTACCTCAAAGGGGGGTATTATGTGGGGTGTGAAAAAACTACCTGTAGCTTTTCCAGAATCAGAGGAATTGAATGACGTGTGTGATGAAGCGTGGGTTAACCCCGATAGAAAACTGCTAATTTCAAAGAAGTTATTGGCATTATACCCTTTCCCACCAGAGGTTAGGGCGCGCTGGGAAACACCCCCTAGGGTGGATAAGGCGCTCACACGCTTATCAAAACAAGTGGCGTTACCGTCTCCTGATACGGCCGCCCTCAAGGATCCAGCTGATAGGAGGCTGGAAACTACCCTGAAGAGTATATACACACATACTGGTGTTATACTGCGACCAGCAATAGCCTCAGCCTGGATGTGCAGTGCTGGGGTGGTGTGGTCGGATTCCCTGACTGAAAATATTGATACCCTGGATAGGGACAGTATTTTATTGACTATAGAGCAATTAAAGGATGCTTTTCTTTATATGCGAGATGCTCAGAGGGATATTTGCACTCTGGCATCGAGAGTAAGTGCGATGTCCATATCTGCCAGAAGAAGTTTATGGACGCGACAGTGGTCAGGTGATGCGGATTCCAAACGGCATATGGAAGTATTGCCGTATAAAGGAGAGGAATTATTTGGGGTCGGTCTATCGGATCTGGTGGCCACGGCAACAGCCGGAAAATCCACTTTTTTACCTCAGGTCACCTCCCAACAGAAAAAGACACCGTCTTTTCAGCCGCAGTCCTTTCGTTCCTATAAGAACAAGCGGGCAAAAGGACAGTCATATTTGCCCAGAGGCAAAGGAAGGGGTAAGAGGGTGCAGCAAACAACTACTTCCCACGAACAGAAGCCCTCCCCGGCTTCTACAAAGCCCTCAGCATGACGCTGGGGCTGTGCAAGCGGACTCAGGGGCGGTGGGGGGTCGACTAAAGATTTTTAACCCTTGGATCCTGCAGGTAGTATCTCAGGGTTACAAGTTGGAATTCGAAAAGTCTCCCCCTCGCCGGTTCCTAAAGTCTGCTTTACCAACGTCTCCCTCAGAAAGGGCGACGGTATTGGAAGCCATTCACAAGCTGTATTCTCAGCAGGTGATAGTCAAGGTACCCCTCCTACAACAGGGAAAGGGGTATTATTCCACACTATTTGTGGTACCGAAGCCGGACGGTTCGGTAAGACCTATTCTAAATCTGAAATCCTTGAACCTGTACATACAGAAATTCAAGTTCAAGATGGAGTCACTCAGAGCAGTGATAGCGAATCTGGAAGAAGGGGACTTCATGGTGTCCCTGGACATAAAAGATGCTTATCTGCATGTCCCAAATTTACCCTTCACACCAAGGGTATCTCAGGTTCGTGATACAAAACTGTCATTATCAGTTTCAAACGCTGCCGTTTGGTTTGTCCACGGCACCTCGGGTCTTTACCAAGGTAATGGCCGAAATGATGGTTCTTCTACGAAGAAAAGGCGTATTAATTATCCCTTACTTGGACGATCTCCTGATAGGGGCAAGGTCCAGAGAACAGCTGGAAGTCGGAGTAGCACTAACCCAAGTAGTGCTTCAACAACACGGGTGGATTCTGAATCTTCCAAAATCTCAATTGACCCCGACGACACGTCTGCTGTTCCTGGGAATGATTCTGGACAATGTTCAGAAAAAGGTGTTTCTCCCGGAGGAGAAAGCAAGGGAGTTATCCGAACTTGTCAGGAACCTCCTAAAACCAGGAAATGTGTCAGTACATCAATGCACAAGAGTCCTGGGAAAGATGGTGGCTTCTTACGAAGCAATTCCATTCGGCAGATTCCACGCACGAATATTTCAGTGGGATCTGCTGGACAAATGGTCCGGATCGCATCTGCACATGCATCAGCGGATAACACTGTCACCAAGAACAAGGGTGTCTCTTCTGTGGTGGTTGCAGAGTGCCCATCTGTTAGAGGGCCGCAGATTCGGCATACAGGACTGGGTCCTGGTGACTACGGATGCCAGCCTACGAGGCTGGGGAGCAGTCACACAGGGAAGAAACTTCCAGGGCGTGTGGTCGAACCTGGAGACGTCTCTTCACATAAATATACTGGAGCTAAGAGCGATTTACAATGCTCTAAGCCTGGCAAAACCGCTGCTTCAGGGTCAGCCGGTGTTGATCCAGTCGGACAACATCACGGCAGTCGCCCACGTAAACAGACAGGGCGGCACGAGAAGCAGAAGAGCAATGACAGAAGCTGCAAGGATTCTTCGCTGGGCGGAAAATCATGTCATAGCACTGTCAGCAGTGTTCATTCCGGGAGTGGACAACTGGACAGCAGACTTCCTCAGCAGACACGACCTCCACCCGGGAGAGTGGGGACTTCATCCAGAAGTCTTCCACATGATTGTGAACCGTTGGGAAAAACCAAAGGTGGACATGATGGCGTCCCGCCTCAACAAGAAACTGGACAGATATTGCGCCAGGTCAAGAGACCCTCAGGCAATAGCTGTGGACGCTCTGGTAACACCGTGGGTGTACCAGTCCGTGTATGTGTTTCCTCCTCTGCCTCTCATACCAAAGGTACTGAGAATTATACGGCTACGGGGAGTAAGAACAATACTCGTGGCTCCGGATTGGCCGAGAAGGACTTGGTACCCGGAACTTCAAGAGATGCTCACGGAAGAGCCGTGGCCTCTACCGTTAAGAAGGGATCTGCTTCAGAAGGGACCTTGTATGTTCCAAGACTTACCGCGACTGCGTTTGACGGCATGGCGGTTGAACGCCGGATTCTAAAAGAAAAGGGCATTCCAGAGGAAGTTATTCCTACCTTGATTAAAGCCAGGAAGGAAGTGACCGCACAACATTATCACCGCATTTGGAGAAAATATGTTGCGTGGTGTGAGGCCAAGAAGGCCCCAACGGAGGAATTTCAATTGGGTCGATTCCTACATTTCCTGCAGGCAGGATTGTCTATGGGCCTCAAATTGGGGTCTATTAAGGTTCAAATTTCGGCCTTATCGATTTTCTTCCAGAAAGAATTGGCTTCAGTGCCTGAAGTACAAACCTTTGTCAAAGGTGTACTACATATACAGCCCCCGATTGTGCCTCCAGTGGCACCGTGGGATCTCAACGTAGTTTTGGATTTTCTCAAATCCCATTGGTTTGAGCCGCTCAAATCGGTAGATTTGAAGTATCTTACATGGAAAGTAACCATGCTACTGGCCCTGGCTTCAGCCAGGAGAGTATCAGAGTTGGCGGCTTTATCGTAGAAAAGCCCATATCTGATTTTCCATTCGGACAGGGCAGAACTGCGGACGCGTCCTCAGTTTCTGCCTAAGGTGGTTTCGGCTTTTCACTTGAACCAGCCTATTGTGGTGCCTGCGGCTACTAGCGACTTGGAGGACTCCAAGTTGCTGGACGTTGTCAGAGCATTGAAAATATATATTTCAAGGACGGCTGGAGTCAGAAAATCTGACTCGCTGTTTATCTTGTATGCACCCAACAAGATGGGTGCTCCTGCGTCTAAGCAGACGATTGCTCGTTGGATCTGTAGCACAATCCAACTTGCACATTCTGTGGCAGGCCTGCCACAGCCTAAATCTGTAAATGCCCACTCCACAAGGAAGGTGGGCTCATCTTGGGCGGCTGCCCGAGGGGTCTCGGCATTACAACTTTGCCGAGCAGCTACGTGGTCAGGGGAGAACACGTTTGTAAAATTTTACAAATTTGATACTCTGGCTAAGGAGGACCTGGAGTTCTCTCATTCGGTGCTGCAGAGTCATCCGCACTCTCCCGCCCGTTTGGGAGCTTTGGTATAATCCCCATGGTCCTGACGGAGTCCCCAGCATCCACTAGGACGTTAGAGAAAATAAGAATTTACTTACCGATAATTCTATTTCTCATAGTCCGTAGTGGATGCTGGGCGCCCATCCCAAGTGCGGATTGTATGCAATACTTGTACATAGTTATTGTTACAAAAATCGGGTTATTATTGTTGTGAGCCATCTTTTCAGAGGCTTCTTCGTTGTTATCATACTGTTAACTGGGTTCAAATCACAAGTTGTACGGTGTGATTGGTGTGGCTGGTATGAGTCTTACCCGGGATTCAAGATCCTTCCTTATTGTGTACGCTCGTCCGGGCACAGTACCTAACTGAGGCTTGGAGGAGGGTCATGGGGGGAGGAGCCAGTACACACCATGTGATCCTAAAAGCTTACTTTTTGTGCCCTGTCTCCTGCGGAGCCGCTATTCCCCATGGTCCTGACGGAGTCCCCAGCATCCACTACGGACTATGAGAAATAGAATTATCGGTAAGTAAATTCTTATTTTACTTTGCAGGGGTGATTGTTCCAATTCTGGAAATCCTCCTGCAATGTCATCATGGTTCTGCAGATGTTTCGCACACTTATAGCCCTGATGACGTATTGTTCAGATACAATGATCTGACTATCTGCAGTGCTGTACAGAAACATCTCCCTCTAAGACTCATGGGCCATCCATGTTCTCCTGCGGTATAATGTACCCCCTCCTGTGGCTGTGGGGGCACAGGAGGAGGGTGCCACGCCGGAATGCGCTGGGGGGAGCATGGTAAAACGTTGAGAGTCTCTCCGCTCAACTCCAGGACATCCAGCACTGTTGTCTTCTCCTCCAGGTTCCAGGAGCTGGACCTCAGCACGGAAGCGTTCTTCTACTTTGATTCAGGGAAGGAGCAGGAGTGGCTGGAGGCTGTGGAAAAGAGTCTCCATCTGAAGGCCAAGTATAAGAAAGTGAGTTACCAAACATTTAAACCTGACTCCAAGGGAATTTGCCATAGAACATACAGTAAGATGATTTATCTGGTAAATCAATTATACCTGTTTTAATTTACACACAAACAGAGCTGTGGACTATTATGTGCAATAAAATACATAATACTCAGATACCCACTTCCAGTAATAGAAGTAATATTATCTTTTCTTTATATGGCGCCACAAGGGGTCCACAGCACCTAACAGAGTACAGAAACAGTATGAACACAACATGAAAAAGGGACTTACAGTACAGGACATGGTTTATAAATAATGCTGCATCAGTGGTCATAATACCCAAATAAGTAGCGGGACCGCAGAACCCAAGGGTTAGGTGCCGTTGTAAGCAGTAGGAAGGAGATGATGGTATAAGGAGGGAAGAAAAGCACATGAAGGAAGAGGGCCCTGCTCGTGAGAGCGGACAGTCTACAGGGGAGCGGCAGACAAACGGGTGACACAGGGGAGAGAAGGTGAGCGAGGAGCATGGAGCAGTGGGTTAGGACGAGAGCTGGAAGGCTTTGATGAAGAAGTAATTGAGTCTTAAGATCCCGTGTGAAGTTTTGTGGAGAGTCTGAGAGGGTGAGAATTCCAGAGGTAGGGAGTAGAAGGGACAGAATGTTGGAGGTGGGAAGAAGTAATCAGTTGGCAGGAGAGGTGGCATTCATTTGTGGAGCGAAGAGGGTGGACGGGAATATGAAGGGAGATAAAGCCAGAGATGTAAATAGGAGAGGTTTGGGTGAGGGCTTTGTAAGTGAGTGTGAGGATTAAGAATTTGAAAGGAAAGGGGAGCCAGTGTAGGGCTTGTAGGAGAGTGGAGGCAGACGTAGTATGTTTGGAGAGGAAGATGATTCGCACAGCAGCACTGAGGACAGATTGCAGTAGAGAGAGGTGGGATATGTGTCTCAGACTCGGAATTTTTCAAATAAGGAAATGGCCAATTTACCCCAAAAAACACACACACACACAAAATCAAGGTATGGCGCGTTTCGTGTGTCTGTGATCACTCCAAACTCCAAATACTGCTGGGCAAACAGACCTTAAAATATCTCCCATCCTCTCAGGTTAGTAAATATGGCAATCACCTGATGGATAATATAGCTCACAATAACAGTATGTTTTGCCACAACCTCCTGTACAGAATCCCTGTAGAAACTCTTTTTACCGCCGCATTTCTCCGTCATCTCTGGTTTCATAGATTGTGTCATGTGGTACCCCGTAGAGATGAGCAGGAGTTTAGGAATGTAATTATATAATACATTGTGATCACTGAAAATATTACACAATAGAAGTAACCTTTGCCATGCAAATATTTAATAATCACAGGCTTGCACTTGCATTTCATTTGTATTCCACTTTTGTTAAATCGGATATATTTATCTGTAATTTGTAGGTAAAAATTGTCGCACATTCAGATTTTATCTGGATTATAATTGTAATATTATTGGACAAACAATTTTGTTTGACAGTTTACATTAAATTGACCTACAATTGCTGCATTCCAGAATCAAAACATTCAGGAAAAGCGTCCACAGTTCATGTGGGTTGGGGTGACCACACACACACACACGTAGATTGTGGTTATCTGCCTACCTGGCGTATGGGCATGCTGAAATACGGGTTTTATTGTCGAGGGCTCGCTTTCAGGTCACGTGTGGGGATATTGAGACTGACTGCTGTGCAGGATCCCTGTAGAGATACGGTGGGCCTATGTACAGAATGAAAAGTTTTCCATTTGAAAACATAAAGAATTCTGAGCATTTTCCTTGCCACTGTCCATCATGCAATGTTGCGTCATTGCTGCTCGTTACTAGCTGCCTGTGATGTTCCCTAGGTTTTATGCCATTCCTCAGTATCCCAATAGACAGAACATTCTTTCCTGCCATCTGTCTCTCTGTAATGAAACCTTTGTCTGTACATTCCGCCCTCTAGATCCGCTTGATCAGACTTGTGGGTATGATGCTGGTGGTGTTTGCCAAAAAGGAACATTTCAAACATATCCAAGAGGTTGCAGCGGATTCTGTGGGGACTGGAATCATGGGGAAAATGGTAACTAGTCCTCAGCAATCCTGGTCGCCTTTCCGATACTCTCAGTATAACGCTTTCACTACCTGCTACGTAACACAGTGCCACGGAGCTGGGAGACCCTACACGCGTGTTACCTGGAGAATACAGTAATGCATTACCTAGCTTGTATCTGGTTACTGACCGTGTTACCACTGGATCCTCCATAATCCTTCTAAAAGCACCTTCTCTGTTATCATGGCATTTTACTGAGGTCAAAGAATTGGGGAGGGGGTGCATGTGTTCAAATACTGTATTGCTAGGGTAAACCTAAAATATAATACAGAGGCATTAGTAGCAGCCTAAGGGTATGCAGGACAGAGGTACAGGGGCAGATTTATCAACGAGTGATATTCCAGTTATCACTCGTTACAAGTGATAAATGGTGCTCCAGCCAATCAGCACTTAACTATGTTTTTCAAACTCATGACAGGCGGTGATTGGCTGAAGCATCATTTATCATTTCTAACGTGTGATGACGGGAATAGCACTCGTTGATAAATCTGCCCCACAGTTGCAGTGAACACGGGCAAGGAGGATGGTTAGGGTAAAAGCCGGTCTGTGACTGTCGCGGTCTCCTCCTGCAGGGTAACAAGGGAGGGGTGGCCGTCAGGTTCGTCTTCCACAACACGTCCTTCTGCTTTGTGAACTCCCACCTGGCCGCGCACGTGGAAGATTTTGAGAGGCGGAATCAGGACTACAAGGATATTTGTGCCCGGCTGAACTTCTTCCTCCCGGACCGGAACGTACCAACCTTTAACATCATGAAGCACGAGTGAGTACCTGTTATGTTACATTGGGGCAGATATATTAAGCCCGTAGAAGTGATAAGTGCAAGGTGGTAACGCACCAGCCAATCAGCTCCAATATGTAAATTTACAGTTAGGAGCTGATTGGTGCGTTATCACCTGGCACTTATCACTACTTTATCACTTCTCCAGGCTTCATACATCTGCCCCAGTATTTGTGCCATTAAACTGAAAGTCCGAGTTCTAGGCTGTATTAAAGTGTAATAAGTAACACTGTGAAATACAATAAGTTCCAGGAGCTTTTCAGTACTAGGAATACTGTATATAGAGCAGCATTGCTGGTGTGGAGCGATTCCGCTGTCCTCAGGGTTAGGGTTATTTAGTGGGGTTCTGTACAGTTTCCTGTCATGTGTACATGGTGTGTTCTGATGTTCCCTGGAGTGGTATGTACAGCATGTAGTGTGCTATCCTGATCTCACTGTATATGTAATGTTCCTCTGCAGCGTCGTTATATGGTTGGGCGACCTGAACTACAGACTGTGCAAATATGATGCCACTGAAGTCAAAAACATGATTGCGAGAAATGACGTTAGCACCTTGCTGAAGTTTGATCAGGTACGCAGAATATTTTTGCACTGTGGTCAGCATTTGATAACCTGCTCATCCAAAATGATACACTCTTCCCATTGCCGGTGTGCCGCAGAGTCATATCCGTTTACTAATCGCATGATTGCCTGTTCCCATGTAGCTAAATATCCAGAGGGAACTGAAAAACGTCTTCTCTGATTTTACGGAGGGCACCATCACTTTCATCCCAACGTACAAGTTTGACCCAAAGACAGATCGTTGGGATTCGAGGTAAGCCGCCGGTGGCTGCTTTCTCTAGCAAGCAGACAGAAGATGATACATTTCCCCGTCTGTTGTATCTGTGTAAGAGCCGCGCTGGTATGTTTGACCAACATAGTTGCACCCTTTGTCATGTCTATTGGAACTATGAACTATGCTGAGTATTTGGGGAGAGAGGGATGTCTTGCCTCATACTCTGCTATACCACAAGCAATACAGCGTAAATGCCCAATTTCTCTGACGCCCTAGTGGATGCTGGGAACTCCGTAAGGACCATGGGGAATAGACGGGCTCCGCAGGAGATTGGGCACTCTAAAAGAAAGATTAGGTACTATCTGGTGTGCACTGGCTCCTCCCTCTATGCCCCTCCTCCAGACCTCAGTTAGAATCTGTGCCCGGCCAGAGCTGGGTGCTCCTAGTGGGCTCTCCTGAGCTTGCTAGAAAAGAAAGTATTTGTTAGGTTTTTTATTTTCAGTGAGATCTGCTAGCAACAGACTCACTGCTACGTGGGACTGAGGGGAGAGAAGCGAACCTACCTGCTTGCAGCTAGCTTGTGCTTCTTAGGCTACTGGACACCATTAGCTCCAGAGGGTTCGAACACACGGCCTGACCTCGATCGTCCGTTCCCGGAGCCGCGCCGCCGTCCCCCTTGCAGAGCCAGAAGACAGAAGAGAAGCGATGAAATCGGCGGCAGAAGACTCCTGTCTTCATTAAGGTAGCGCACAGCACTGCAGCTGTGCGCCATTGCTCCCACAGCACACCACACACTCCGGTCACTGTAGGGTGCAGGGCGCTGGGGGGGGGCGCCCTGGGCAGCAATTACAATACCTTTTGGCACTTAAAATACACATAATACAGTCTGAAAACTGTATATGTGTAAAAAAAAACGCCATTAAGTTACATAAAACGCGGGACAGAAGCCCGCCGCTGAGGGGGCGGGGCCTTCTTCCTCAGCACACCGGCGCCATTTTCCCTTCACAGCTCCGTTGGAAGCAGCTCCCCAGGCTCTCCCCTGCAGTATCCTGATACAAGAAGGGTAAAAAAGAGAGGGGGGGCACATAAATTTAGGCGCAAATAAGATATTTAAGCAGCTATTGGGTAAATCACTTTTTATAGTGTGAATCCCTGTGTTATATAGCGCTGTGGTGTGTGCTGGCATACTCTCTCTCTGTCTCCCCAAAGGACTTTGTGGGGTCCTGTCCTCAGTCTGAGCATTCCCTGTGTGTGTGCGGTGTGTCGGTACGGCTGTGTCAACATGTTTGAGGAGGAGGGTTACGTGGAGGCGGAGCAGGGGCAGTTAAGTGTGGTGTCGCCCCCGACGGGGCCGACACCTGATTGGATGGATATGTGGAAGGTCTTAACCAACAGTGTCAACTCCTTACATAAAAGGTTCGATGACGCAGCAGCCTTGGGACAGCCGGGGTCTCAGCCCGCGCCAGCCCAGGCGACTCAGAAGCCGTCAGGAGCTCATAAACGCCCGCTAGCTCAGATGGTAGACACAGATGTCGACACGGAGTCTGACTCCAGTGTAGCTGAGGATGAGACAAATGTACAGTCTACAAAGGCCATCCGATGCATGATTACTGCAATGAAAGATGTATTGCACATTTCTGACATTAACCCGGTTACCACCAAAAGGGGTATTATGTTTGGGGAGAAAAAGCAGCCAGTGACTTTTCCCCCATCTGATGAATTAAATGAATTGTGTGAAGAAGCGTGGAGTTCCCCTGATAAGAAACTAGTGATTTCTAAGAGGTTACTGATGGCGTACCCTTTCCCGCCAACGGATAGGTTACGTTGGGAAACATCCCCTAGGGTGGACAAGGCGCTAACACGCTTATCTAAAAGGGTGGTCTCAGGATACGGCCGCCCTAAAGGAGCCTGCGGATAGAAAGCAGGAAGCTATCCTGAAGTCAGTGTATACACACTCTGGTACTCTACTGAGACCTGCTATTGCTTCAGCATGGATGTGTAGTGCTGCAGCAGCATGGACTGATACCCTGTCAGACAACATTGATTCCCTCGACATGGATACTGCTTTGCTAACCCTCGAACATATAAAAGACGTCGTCTTATATATGCGGGATGCCCAGAGGGACATTTGCCTGCTGGCATCTAGAATTAATGCAATGTCCATTTCTGCCAGGAGAGTATTATGGACTCGGCAGTGGACAGGTGATGCTGATTCTAAGAAACACATGGAGGTTTTGCCTTATAAGGGTGAGGAATTGTTTGGGGACGGTCTCTCGGACCTCGTATCCACAGCAACAGCTGGGAAGTCGACTTTTTTACCTCAGGTTCCCTCACAGCCTAAGAAAGCACCGTATTATCAAGTGCAGTCCTTTCGGCCTCAGAAAGGCAAGCGGGTCAGAGGAGCATCCTTTCTGGCCAGAGGCAAGGGTAGAGGAAAGAAGCTGCACCAGGCAGCCAGTTCCCAGGAACAAAAATCCTCCCCTGCTTCCTCTAAGTCCACCGCATGACGTTGGGGCTCCACAGGCGGAGCCAGGTGCGGTGGGGGCGCGTCTCCGAAACTTCAGCAACCAGTGGGTTCGCTCACAAGTGGATCTCTGGGCTGTACAAATTGTATCTCAGGGATACAAGCTGGAGTTCGAGGCGACTCCCCCTCGCCGTTACCTCAAATCAGCCTTGCCAGCTGCTCCCAGGGAAAGGGAGGTAGTACTGGCGGCAATTCACAAGCTGTACCTCCAGCAGGTGATAATCAAGGTCCCCCTCCTTCAACAGGGAAGGGGTTACTATTCCACAATGTTTGTGGTACCGAAACCGGACAGTTCGGTGAGACCCATTCTGAATTTAAAATCCTTGAACACTTATATAAAGAAGTTCAAGTTCAAAATGGAATCGCTCAGGGCGGTTATTGCAAGCCTGGAAGAGGGGGATTTTATGGTGTCGCTGGACATCAAGGATGCTTACTTGCATGTCCCCATTTACCCACCTCACCAGGAATACCTCAGGTTTGTGGTACAGGACTGTCATTACCAATTCCAGACGTTACCGTTTGGTCTCTCCACGGCACCGAGAATATTTACCAAGGTAATGGCCGAAATGATGATACTCCTTCGGAAGAAGGGAGTTATAATTATCCCGTACTTGGACGATCTCCTCATAAAGGCAGTTATTGCTCATAAAGCAGTTGTTGGTCAGCGTAGCACTCTCTCAGGAAGTGTTGCAACAGCACGGCTGGATTCTGAATATCCCAAAGTCGCAGCTGATTCCTGCGACGCGTCTGCTTTTCCTGGGCATGATTCTGGACACAGAACAGAAGAAGGTGTTTCTCCCGGTGGAGAAGGCCCAGGAATTGTCATCTCTGGTCAGGGACCTCCTGAAACCAAAACAGGTGTCGGTGCATCACTGCGCGCGAGTCCTGGGAAAGATGGTGGCTTCTTACGAAGCAATTCCCTTCGGCAGGTTCCATGCAAGGATCTATCAGTGGGATCTGTTGTCCCCAAGGGCCAGGGTGTCTCTGCTGTGGTGGCTGCAGAGTGCTCATCTTCTCGAGGGCCGCAGGTTCGGCATACAGGACTGGGTCCTGGTGACCACGGATGCAAGCCTCCGAGGATGGGGGGCAGTCACTCAGGGAAGAAACTTCCAAGGACAGTGGTCAAGTCTGGAGACTTCACTACACATAAATATACTGGAACTAAGGGCCATTTACAACGCCCTGAGTCAAGCAGTGCCCCTGCTTCAAAACCAACCAGTACTGATTCAGTCAGACAACATCACGGCGGTCGCCCATGTAAACCGCCAGGGCGGCACAAGAAGCAGGATGGCAATGGCAGAAGCCACAAGGATTCTTCGATGGGCGGAGAATCACGTGCTAGCACTGTCAGCAGTGTTCATTCCGGGAGTGGACAACTGGGAAGCAGACTTCCTCAGCAGGCACGACCTCCACCCGGGAGTGTGGGGACTTCATCAAGAAGTCTTCACACAGATTGTAAATCGCTGGGAACTGCCACAGGTGGACATGATGGCGTCCCGCCTCAACAAAAAGCTAAAAAAATATTGCGCCAGATCAAGGGACCCTCAGGCGATAGCTGTGGACGCACTAGTGACACCGTGGGTGTACCAGTCGGTTTATGTGTTCCCTCCTCTTCCTCTCATACCCAAGGTACTGAGGATAGTACGAAAGAGAGGAGTAAGAACTATACTCATCATTCCGGATTGGCCAAGAAGAACTTGGTGTAAAATGGAGAGTAACACTTAACCAGCGCTTGTGTATAGACGTTCAAGGTCTGACGTATTTCTTATCTATTCGTCCTCATGGTAAATCATGTAAATGAAAAAGATGTATATAGCATAACACCCTTTTAATTGACATACATGATAATAAACAAGTAAAAACAAGTAAAACAATTGTAGTGGATAGCACAAATCCTGGAGTGTTAATAGGTGCAGTGGGTAATTACCAGATGTTCTAGAACTGCGGTTAAACAGTTCTAAATAGGCATAGAGATTTAACTGCAAGGATTCCGGATTTCCCCCAGTGTTCGGTCTCGTGATGTTACAACCGTGTCTCCGCTCCACTGCAAACCCGTAAACGACTCCCTGGATCTCACCAACGCGTTTCCACCCCGGGCTGGGGTCTTTTTCAAGGTGCAAATAGTGCAATCATTGGTGAGATCCAGGGAGGCGTTTACGGGTTTGCAGTGGAGCGGAGACACGGTTGTAACATCACGAGAACACCGAACACTGGGGGAAATCCGGAATCCTTGCAGTTAAATCTCTATGCCTATTTAGAACTGTTTAACCGCAGTTCTAGAACATCTGGTAATTACCCACTGCACCTATTAACACTCCAGGATTTGTGCTATCCACTACAATTGTTTTACTTGTTTTTACTTGTTTATTATCATGTATGTCAATTAAAAGGGTGTTATGCTATATACATCTTTTTCATTTACATGATTTACCATGAGGACGAATAGATAAGAAATACGTCAGACCTTGAACGTCTATACACAAGCGCTGGTTAAGTGTTACTCTCCATTTTACACGTATATTTGTGCACTTTTTGGTGAGGGGTTGGAGGAAACCTCACAGGAGTTTAAACATTACTAGCAGCTTTTGCGCACGGGACACTTTCACCCCTTTTTTTTGCTAAGAAGAACTTGGTACCCAGGACTACAAGAAATGATCTCAGAGGACCCATGGCCTCTGCCTCTCAGACAGGACCTGTTACAGCAGGGGCCCTGTCTGTTCCAAGACTTACCGCGGCTGCGTTTGACGGCATGGCGGTTGAATGCCGGATCCTAACGGAAAAGGGCATTCCAGATGAAGTGATTCCTACGCTGATAAAAGCTAGGAAGGATGTGACAGCAAAGCATTATCACCGCATATGGCGGAAATATGTCGCTTGGTGTGAGGCCAGGAAGGCCCCAACAGAGGAATTCCAGCTGGGTCGATTTCTGCACTTCCTACAGTCAGGGGTGACTATGGGCCTAAAATTGGGGTCCATAAAGGTCCAGATTTCGGCCCTATCTATTTTCTTTCAAAAAGAACTGGCTTCTCTGCCTGAAGTTCAGACGTTTGTTAAGGGAGTGCTGCATATTCAGCCCCCTTTTTGTGCCTCCAGTGGCACCTTGGGATCTTAATGTTGTGTTGGATTTCCTGAAATCACACTGGTTTGAGCCACTTAAGACCGTGGAGCTAAAGTATCTCACGTGGAAGGTGGTCATGCTGTTGGCCTTAGCTTCAGCTAGGTGTGTGTCAGAATTGGCGGCTTTGTCATGTAAAAGCCCATATCTGATCTTCCATATGGAAAGGGCAGAATGGAGGACTCGTCCCCAATTTCTCCCAAAGGTGGTATCAGCGTTTCATTTGAACCAACCTATTGTGGTGCCTGCGGCTACTCGGGACTTGGAGGATTCCAAGTTGCTGGACGTAGTCAGGGCTTTGAAAATTTATGTTTCCAGGACGGCTGGAGTCAGGAAAACTGACTCGCTATTTATCCTGCATGCACCCAACAAGCTGGGTGCTCCTGCTTCAAAGCAAACTATTGCTCGCTGGATCTGTTGCACGTTTCAGCTGGCACATTCTGCGGCTGGACTGCCGCATCCTAAATCAGTAAAAGCCCATTCCACAAGGAAGGTGGGCTCTTCTTGGGCGGCTGCCCGAGGGGTCTCGGCTTTACAGCTTTGCCGAGCTGCTACTTGGTCGGGTTCAAACACATTTGCTAAATTCTACAAGTTTGATACCCTGGCTGAGGAGGACCTTGAGTTCTCTCACTCGGTGCTGCAGAGTCATCCGCACTCTCCCGCCCGTTTGGGAGCTTTGGTATAATCCCCATGGTCCTTACGGAGTTCCCAGCATCCACTAGGACGTCAGAGAAAATAAGAATTTATTCACCGGTAATTCTATTTCTCGTAGTCCGTAGTGGATGCTGGGCGCCCGTCCCAAGTGCGGACTCTCTGCAATACATGTATATAGTTATTGCTTCACTAAAGGGTTATTGTTATGAGCCATCCGTAAAAGGAGGCTCAGTTGTTGTTCATACTGTTAACTGGGTATGGTTATCACAAGTTGTACAGTGTGATTGGTGTGGCTGGTATGAGTCTTACCCGGGATTCAAAATCCTTCCTTATTGTGTCAGCTCTTCCGGGCACAGTTTCCCTAACTGAGGTCTGAAGGAGGGGCATAGAGGGAGGAGCCAGTGCACACCAGATAGTACCTAATCTTTCTTTTATAGTTCCCAGTCTCCTGCGGAGTCCGTCTATTCCCCATGGTCCTTACGGAGTTCCCAGCATCCACTACGGACTACGAGAAATAGAATTACCGGTGAGTAAATTCTTATTTTCTCTGTCAGGGTCCACAGTGATCCACAGAATCTACCTTGGGATATAAGGAAGCGACAGCGGAACGGGCACCAAATAGTTAAGCTTTTAAGACTCCCAGAATGCAACAGGCCAGGCCCCTATATCCCTGCCTCCCGGCTCAGACGATTCAGATTTTTGTTTGGTGCGGCAGAAGCCGGGCCACTAGAACGGTTGGGCTGATATCGCAATGTGTGTTGCTCAGAAACACCCGCTCATAAGTTTGTTATGGGGCATTGTGTAAAATATTGGTGGACTGGGACACACGACAACTGCAGTGAATCCGGCTGCCCATCCCGACCAATTATCTTCCCAAATTTAAAAAGGCCCAATTATAAAGTTGATCCCATCACGCGACTCTGGTTTCTCACCACGTTCTGACAGAACAGTGTAATTAGTGTATTAGGCTTCCTATATTATTTTTCCTTTTAAAATATTTAACATTCACTAATAAACTGCATTAAAACCGCATACCCTTCATGAGAAAGGAGGCATTGATCCCTGCGGGGGCTGTCACCCTGGGTGGGGTTATGTTTTATCACGGTGACCAGAGCGCTTCCCTGGTCTCTCATACTGTAGGACAGTGATGGGGAACCTTTGGCCCTCCAGCTGTTGTTGAACTACACATCCGAGCATGCCCTGCTACAGTTTTAGCATGGCCAAATAGCAAAACTGTAGCAGGGCATGCTGGGATGTGTAGTTCAGCAACAGCTGGCGTGCCAAAGGTTCTCCGTCACTGCTATAGGACATCTCCAGTTATAGCAGCCTGTCACGTAGTGATCATCTGTTTGCAGTCATCTCCCTGCTTTTTAGGCTTTTACTGTTCAGTAATCCATCATTGGGTGCTGTATGGTTTTTATTAAGTCTTGTTTTGGCATGACGTGGACCACGTATACCGCCCCTGTGGTCACTCTCTACCTTATGGCCTCTCCCGATCCTCACGCATATCAAATGCCCTCTACAAATGAATGTGTAACAGAAAGAGGAAGATACTTGCAGTGGGCACGGCGGTGCCGAGTGATACTCAGAGTGGATTCCGAAGGAAGTAGAGCCTTGTGTAATGTGTCCAGCTTCTGTCAGTATAGCACAGTGACGCAAGATGCCCACGTGCCTCCAGTGTACAGGCCCCGCTCACATGCTCTGTGTAACAACACTCCCCCAAACAAATAGCAATATAAGCAGACAAGGTGGGTTATTCTGTCAGGAAGCCACGCATAGCTGTGGTTGTGTTTATGGCCCAATGTGCTTTTTATGCTGCTGTGTGTGGAAACACTGAGAGATTATAAGGCTAGAAACGCTGACTTCTGCGTGCTGCACTTTACAGCCACTGTTGCAGAATAAGAAGCCTCAGTAATGCTACACCCTGCAAGATCATAGCTACGTTGGGTTATCATTGTATTCAGTCGCACTATGGTGGTCATTCCGAGTTGTTCGCTCGCTAGAAGTTTTTAGCAGCCGTGCAAACGCTAT
This sequence comes from Pseudophryne corroboree, assembly GCF_028390025.1. NCBI lineage: Eukaryota > Metazoa > Chordata > Amphibia > Anura > Myobatrachidae > Pseudophryne > Pseudophryne corroboree. The sequence goes on from NC_086451.1 coordinate 467,529,134, forward strand.
GCCGCCGCCCACTGGGAGTGTATTTTAGCTTAGCAGAAGTGCGAACGAAAGAATCGCAGAGCGGCGGCAAAGTTTTTTTGTGCAGTTTCAGAGTAGCTCAAAACCTACTCAGCGCTTGCGATCACTTCAGACTGTTCAGTTCCTGTTTTGACGTCACAAACACGCCCTGCGTTTTTCCTGGCACGCCTGCGTTTTTCCGAACACTCCCTGAAAACGGTCAGTTGACACCCAGAAACGCCCTCTTCATGTCAATCACTCTGCGGCCAGCAGTGCGACTGAAAAATTTCGCTAGACCTTGTGTGAAACTACATCGTCGTTGTAATAGTACGACGCGCGTGTGCATTGCGCCGCATACGCATGCGCTAAAGTGACGTTTTTTTGCCTCATCGCTGCAAAGCGAACGAATGCAGCTAGCGATCAACTCGGAATGACCCCCTATGTGTAAATGAATCACTTTCTGCAAACAAGTTGCTTTCTCACCCGCACTGCAGAGCGATGCAGTGTGCGTCAGTGATACATTGGGGGCAATTCAGTTGTTTATGTTGTCTACAGTAATGGGTGTCTATCGGAGCTATTCAGTTGTTGCTCCAATCAGACGCCCATTACCGGCGGCTGTCACATCTCAGCTCGCACTCCCCAGAGGCGGTGAGCTGAAGCGTGTGAGAAGTCAGCTGGTTTGGCCGTCCAAACAGCACCTTTCCCCATCTCACCCGTTAGTTTAGTCGTGTTTAGTCGCTTTACACGGCTAAACACTGGCTAACTGGGTGCGATAAGTGGGCAACAATGGGCGCCCATTAATTAAAACGCCTGAACAAACAATTGAATTGCCCCCGTTATCTGAGAGGAGGAGCTGGTAACTTCTCTCTGTTATTAGAAGAACACACAGCAATAAATATTTACTAAAGTGTTTAATATAAAAAAACAAAAAAAAAACATGTTTACGCAGTAGAATGGGCTAATCAGTGATTTCATCATTAACGCTGAGAAATTTGGCAGGTGCTATAGATCAAGTCCTGGTGCCAGTTCCTGGACGGGTCGCTTTACCTTCTTGTAGCTAAAGCAAAATAAATATAGATTTTAAAGCTTCACTTTGGCCCCCTATAAATAAAGATGCATCATAATCTTTATTATACTATATTGTATCTTTAAGAAGAGGCGTAACTATATCACAGACATAATAACTGTGTTTATGCCTTTAACACTGTTACCAATGTTGTATCTGGAAATTGTCATTAAAAAGTTGCAGAGGGTGTGGTTCGTTTTATCGACCGTATCTAGGTCGACAATGTTTAGGTCGACAGTCACTAGGTCGACATGGATGGAAGGTCGACAGGGTTTCTAGGTCGACATGTGCTAGGTCGACAGGTCTAAAGGTTGTTTTTTTTTGGTGTCGTTTTCTTTGTAAAGTGACTGGGATCCCAAATTAGTGCACCGCGTCCCCTCGCATGGCTCGCTTCGCTCGCCATGCTTCGGGCATGGTGCCTTCGCTCCGCTACCGCTTCGCTCGGCACACTTTACCGTTCCAATCGTAGTCCACGTGGATCGTTAAGTATGATAAAATCCAAAAAAAAAAAAAAACTCATGTCGACCTTTAGACCTGTCGACCTAGCACATGTCGACCTAGAAACCCTGTCGACCTTCCATCCATGTCGACCTAGACATTGACCTTTGACCTATAGTGGTCGACCTAAACATTGTCGACCTAGACACTGTCGATCTTCAGACCGGATCCCGTACAGAAGGTGGCGGCTGGGGTGTGCTGCGGGGAAGAATAAAGGGGGGGACACTTTTCAATTTATCGGTGTACAGAAAAAAATGACTTTGCTTGTTCTTTGTTTACATAATATATTGTATTGGTTTTGTTTTGCTTCTCTGGTTAAGTTTGTTACAAATATGGTTTATAGCCAGCATGTATCACTGTTACCAATACAGGCAGATTCTAGGGATCCTATCTAATGCTTTATATTGATGATCGTTCAATGCTTATTTATAAATAAGAATGCAATGGTTCTCAATATAAAGCATTTGATCTAGTACTAGAATCTGACTGCACTGGTTATAGTGACACCTACTGGCTGTAAAATGTATTTCTTACAAAACATATTTGTATTTATTTTTCTCTAACGTCCTAGTGGATGCTGGGACTCCGTCAGGACCATGGGGAATAGCGGGCTCCGCAGGAGACAGGGCACATCTAAAAAAGCTTTTAGGTCACATGGTGCGTACTGGCTCCTCCCCCTATGACCCTCCTCCAAGCCTCAGTTAGGTTTTTGTGCCCGTCCGAGAGGGTGCAATCTAGGTGGCTCTCCTAAAGAGCTGTTTAGAAAAGTTTTTTTTTAGGTTTCAATCTCAGTGATTCCTGCTGGCAACAGGATCACTGCATCGAGGGACTTAGGGGAGAGATTTCCAACTCACCTGCGTGCAGGATGGATTGGAGTCTTAGGCTACTGGACACTTAGCTCCAGAGGGAGTCGGAACACAGGTCAGCCTGGGGTTCGTCCCGGAGCCGCGCCGCCGATCCCCCTTACAGACGCTGAAGAGACGGCAGAACGGAGGTCCGGAAAGCAGGCGGCAGAAGACTCCTCAGTCTTCTTGAAGGTAGCGCACAGCACGGCAGCTGTGCGCCATTGCTGTCACACGGCTCACTGACTCAGTCACGGAGGGTGCAGGGCGCTGCTGGGGGCGCCCTGGGCAGCAATATAATTACCTTTAGTGGCAAAATAAATACATCACATATAGCCATTAAGGCTATATGTATGTATTTTAACCCAGGCCAGTTTCTTAAAAACCGGGGAAAAGCCCGCCGAAAAAGGGGCGGAGCTTATTCTCCTCAGCACTCAGCGCCATTTTCCTGCTCAGCTCCGCTGGTGAGGAAGGCTCCCAGGTCTCTCCCCTGCACTGCACTACAGAAACAGGGTAACAAAGAGAAGGGGGGCATAAATTGGCGATATTTATATATTAAGAGCGCATATATAGTAAACAACACCTTCTAGGGTTGTTTATATACATTTATAGCGCTTTTGGTGTGTGCTGGCAAACTCTCCCTCTGTCTCCCCAAAGGGCTAGGGGGTCCTGTCTTCGATTAGAGCATTCCCTGTGTGGCTGCTGTGTGTCGGTACGTGTGTGTCGACATGTATGAGGACGATGTTGGTGTGGAGGCAGAGCAATTGCCGATGATGGTAATGTCACCCCCTAGGGAGTCGACACCGGAATGGATGGCTTTAGTTATGGAATTACGTGATAATGTCAGCACATTACAAAAGTCAGTTGACGAAATAAGACGCCCGGCAAACCAGTTAGTACCGGTTCAGGCGTCTCAGACACCGTCAGGGGCTGTAAAACGTCCTTTACCTCAGTCAGTCGACACGGGTACCGACACAGATGAATCTAGTGTCGACGGTGAAGAAACAAACGTATTTTCCAATAGGGCCACACGTTATATGATCACGGCAATGAAGGAGGCTTTGCAGATCTCTGATACTGCTGGTACCTCAAAAAGGGGTATTATGTGGGGGGTGAAAAAACTACCTGTATTTTTTCCAGAATCAGAGGAATTGAATGACGTGTGTGATGAAGCGTGGGTTAACCCCGATAGAAAACTGCTAATTTCCAAGAAGTTATTGGCATTATACCCTTTCCCACCAGAGGTTAGGGCGCGCTGGGAAACACCCCCTAGGGTGGATAAGGCGCTCACACGTTTATCAAAGCAAGTGGCGTTGCCGTCTCCTGATACGGCCGCCCTCAAGGATCCAGCAGATAGGAGGCTGGAAACTACACTGAAGAGTATATACACACATACTGGTGTTATACTGCGACCGGCAATAGCCTCAGCCTGGATGTGCAGTGCTGGGGTAGTGTGGTTGGATTCTCTGACTGAAAATATTGAGACCCTGGATAGGGACAGTATTTTATTGACTCTAGAGCAATTAAAGGATGCTTTCCTTTATATGCGAGATGCTCAGAGGGATGTTTGTACTCTAGCATCAAGAGTAAGCGCGATGTCCATATCTGCCAGAAGAAGTTTATGGACGCGACAGTGGTCAGGTGATGCGGATTCCAAGAGGCATATGGAAGTATTGCCATATAAAGGAGAGGAATTGTTTGGGGTCGGTCTTTCGGACCTGGTGGCCACGGCAACTGCCGGCAAATCCACTTTTTTACCTCAGACCCCCTCCCAACAGAAAAAGACACCGTCTTTTCAGCCGCAGTCCTTTCGCTCCTATAAAAAGCGACCAAAAGGACAGTCTTATCTGCCGCGAGGCAGAGGAAAGGGTAAGAAAGGGCAGCAAGCAGCCCCTGCCCAGGAACAGAAGCCCGCCCCGGCTTCTACAAAGCCATCAGCATGACGCTGGGGCTTTACAAGCGGACTCAGGAACGGTGGGGGGTCGACTCAAGATTTTCAGCAATCAATGGGTTCACTCACAAGTGGACCCGTGGGTCCTGCAGATAGTATCTCAGGGTTACATGCTGGAGTTCGAAAAGGTCTCCCCCTCGCCGGTTCCTAAAGTCTGCTTTACCAACGTCTCCCTCAGAAAGGACGTCGGTTTTGGAAGCCATTCACAAGCTGTATTCTCAGCAGGTGATAGTCAAGGTACCCCTCCTACAACAGGGAAAGGGGTATTATTCCACACTATTTGTGGTACCGAAACCGGACGGTTCGGTAAGGCCTATTCTAAATCTGAAATCCTTGAACCTGTACATAAAGAAATTCAAGTTCAAGATGGAGTCACTCAGAGCAGTGATAGCGAATCTGGAAGAAGGAGACTTCATGGTGTCCTTGGACATAAAAGATGCTTATCTACATGTCCCGATTTACCCCTCACACCAAGGGTATCTCAGGTTCGTGATACAAGACTGTCATTATCAGTTTCAAACGCTGCCGTTTGGGTTGTCCACGGCCCCTCGGGTCTTTACCAAGGTAATGACCGAAATGATGGTTCTTCTACGAAGAAAAGGCGTATTAATTATCCCTTACTTGGACGATCTCCTGATAAGGGCAAAGTCCAGAGAACAGCTGGAAGTCGGTGTAGCGCTAACACAAGTAGTGCTTCAGCAACACGGGTGGATTCTAAATCTTCCAAAATCTCAATTGACCCCGACAACACATCTGCTGTTCCTGGGCATGATTCTGGACACGGTTCAGAAAAAGGTATTTCTCCCGGAAGAGAAAGCAAGGGAGTTATCCGAACTTGTCAAGAACCTCCTAAAACCAGGAACTGTGTCAGTACATCAATGCACAAGAGTCCTGGGAAAGATGGTGGCTTCGTACGAAGCGATTCCATTCGGCAGATTCCATGCACGAACATTTCAGTGGGATCTGCTGGACAAATGGTCCGGATCGCATCTGCACATGCATCAGCGGATAACACTGTCACCGAGAACAAGGTTGTCTCTCCTGTGGTGGTTGCAGACTGCCCATCTGTTAGTGGGCCGCAGATTCGGCATACAGGACTGGGTCCTGGTGACTACGGATGCCAGCCTACGAGGTTGGGGAGCAGTCACAAAGGGAAGAAACTTCCAGGGCGTGTGGTCAAACCTGGAGACGTCTCCACATAAATATACTGGAGCTAAGAGCGATCTACAATGCTCTAAGCCTGGCAAAATCGCTGCTTCAGGGTCAGCCGGTGTTGATCCAGTCCGACAACATCACGGCAGTCGCCCACGTAAACCGACAAGGCGGCACGAGAAGCAGGAGTGCAATGGCAGAAGCTGCAAGGATTCTGCGCTGGGCGGAGAATCATGTCGTAGCACTGTCAGCAGTGTTCATCCCGGGAGTGGACAACTGGGAAGCAGATTTCCTCAGCAGACACGACCTTCACCCGGGAGAGTGGGGACTTCATCCAGAAGTTTTCCACATGATTGTGAACCGTTGGGAAAAACCAAAGGTGGACATGATGGCGTCTCGCCTCAACAAAAAATTGGACAGGTATTGCGCCAGGTCAAGAGACCCTCAGGCAATAGCTGTGGACGCTCTGGTAACACCGTGGGTGTACCAGTCAGTGTATGTGTTCCCTCCTCTGCCTCTCATACCAAAGGTACTGAGAATTATACGGAAAAGAGGAGTAAGAACAATACTGGTAGCTCCGGACTGGCCAAGAAGAACTTGGTATCCGGAACTTCAAGAGATGCTCACGGAGGATCCGTGGCCTCTACCTCTAAGAAGGGATCTGCTTCAGCAGGGACCTTGTATGTTCCAAGACTTACCGCGGCTGCGTTTGACGGCATGGCGGTTGAACGCCGGATTCTAAAAGAGAAGGACATTCCTGAGGAAGTTATTCCTACTTTAATTAAAGCCAGGAAAGAAGTGACCGCACAACATTATCACCGCATTTGGAGAAAATATGTTGCGTGGTGTGAGGCCAAGAAGGCTCCAACGGAAGAATTTCAATTGGGTCGATTCTTACATTTCCTGCAAGCAGGATTGTCTATGGGCCTCAAATTGGGGTCCATTAAAGTTCAAATTTCGGCCTTATCAATTTTCTTCCAGAAGGAATTGGCGTCAGTGCCTGAAGTACAAACTTTTGTCAAAGGTGTACTACATATACAACCCCCAATAGTGCCTCCAGTGGCACCGTGGGATTTGAACGTGGTTCTAAATTTTCTCAAATCTCATTGGTTTGAGCCTTTAAAATCGGTAGATTTAAAATACCTTACATGGAAGGTAACCATGCTGTTGGCCCTGGCTTCAGCCAGGAGAGTTTCGGAGTTGGCAGCTTTGTCATACAAAAGCCCATATCTGATATTCCATTCGGACAGGGCAGAATTGAGGACACGTCCTCAATTTCTCCCTAAGGTGGTTTCGGCATTTCACTTGAACCAGCCTATTGTGGTGCCTGCGGCTACTAGCGACTTGGAGGACTCCAAGTTACTGGACGTTGTCAGAGCATTAAAAATATATATTTCAAGGACAGCTGGAGTCAGAAAATCTGACTCGTTGTTTACATTGTATGCACCCAACAAGTTGGGTGCTCCTGCGTCTAAACAGACGATTGCACGTTGGATATGTAGTACAATCCAACTTGCACATTCTGTGGCAGGCCTGCCACAGCCTAAATCTGTAAAGGCCCATTCCACAAGGAAAGTGGGCTCATCCTGGGCGGCTGCCCGAGGAGTCTCGGCATTACAAGTTTGCCGAGCAGCTACGTGGTCAGGGGAGAACACGTTTGTAAAATTTTACAAATTTGATACTCTGGCTAAAGAGGACCTGGAGTTCTCTCATTCGGTGCTGCAGAGTCATCCGCACTCTCCCGCCCGTTTGGGAGCTTTGGTATAATCCCCATGGTCCTGACGGAGTCCCAGCATCCACTAGGACGTTAGAGAAAATAAGAATTTACTTACCGATAATTCTATTTCTCATAGTCCGTAGTGGATGCTGGGCGCCCATCCCAAGTGCGGATTGTCTGCAATGCTTGTACATAGTTATTGTTACAAAAATCGGGTTATTACTGTTGTTGTGAGCCATCTGTTCAGAGGCTACTTCGTTTGTGTTATCATACTGTTAACTGGGTTCAGATCACAAGTTGTACGGTGTGATTGGTGTGGCTGGTATGAGTCTTACCCGGGATTCAAGATCCTTCCTTATTGTGTACGCTCGTCCGGGCACAGTACCTAACTGAGGCTTGGAGGAGGGTCATAGGGGGAGGAGCCAGTACGCACCATGTGACCTAAAAGCTTTTTTAGATGTGCCCTGTCTCCTGCGGAGCCCGCTATTCCCCATGGTCCTGACGGAGTCCCAGCATCCACTACGGACTATGAGAAATAGAATTATCGGTAAGTAAATTCTTATTTTTATTATGATTGATATAGCTCACACTTTATGAAGCACTTTGCAAAAAATATTTAAGTCATTCAGGTGCAGATGTATTAAGCCTGGAGAAGTGATAAAGTTGAAGCTGGTATCTCACCAGCCAATCAGCTCCTGTCATTTTTTCAAACCCAGCCTGTAACCTGACTGTTAGGAACTGATTGGCTGGTGTGTTATCACCTTCCACTTTATTACTTCTTTAAGCTTAATACATCTGCTCCTTAAGGGAAGTACACACGGAGAGATCCATGCTTAAACTGTAAGCAATCTGACTAGATTGCTTAGACGTTAAGCACAGATCTCTCGTGTGTATGCCCCCCAGCGATCGCGATGCGCGGCCCTGTGCGTCGCTATCGCCGGTGCTAGATTGGCCCCCCCCATCGCTCAGCACACATTGCGCTATGCTGAGCGGGGGGAGAGATGTGTGCTGAGCGGTCTGTGACAGATCGCTCAGCACACATCACTTCTAGTGTGTACTGGCGTTTCTGGTCTCTAGTCTTTACCCCAGTGGAGCTGACAATCTATATTCCCCGCTATATACACACATATACACACTAGGGTTACTAATTTGTATTTGCCAGGAGCTAGTTAACATACCAGTATGTTTCTGGAGTGTGTGAGGAAACCCCACGCAAGCACGGTGAGGACATACAAACTCCACACAGATGGGCTCTAATTGTAATTGATATTGTGATTGATCAAGGTCAGAGGTTCTCAAACTCGGTCCTCGGGGGCACACACAGTGCATGTTTTGCAGGTCTCCTCACAGAATCGCAAGTGAAATAATTAGCTCCACCTGTGGACCTTTTAAAATGTGTCAGTGAGTAATTAATACACCTGTGTACCTGCTGGGTTACCTGCAAAACATGCACTGTGTGGGCTCCCGAGGACCGAGTTTGAGAACCTCTGATCAAGGTCATGGGGACCCCAGTGCAGCACAGCTAACCATTGTGCCACCATGCTGATAGTGTAATAACTTGAATGATTTATAAGCGATTACGGCGGTCTCAGTCTCTCCTCAGTTCAGCTGTCACTCAGTGAAACGGAGAAGGGACAGACTGAAAAGGTGCCCATGTGTTCACAGAGCCGTATACTGTACAATACTTGGCTTTCATATTTTTGGGCCACATTCCCTTATAATTCCCTCCCTGAGTGTGATAAATCAGAGCATAAAGTGCACTCGCTACCTATAGCAGCACAGTACTTAAGCTCAGCCACGGCACTGACCAGTGCAACAAAGCCTACTTCATCTGCTGATTCTCATTCTTGTCTTATATAGTAATAGTGAAGTGTCTATAGCTCTTTCTCTTCTGTCCTCCTAGTGGGAAGTGTCGGGTGCCGGCCTGGTGTGACCGTGTTCTCTGGAGAGGAACCAGTATAAAGCAGCTAAAATACCGCAGCCACATGGAGCTTAAAACCAGCGACCACAAGCCCGTCAGCTCCCTGTTCACCATCGGGGTAATGCGCCTTACTTCTAACATCAACTGGATGTGTCTGAAAAAGCTGCAGGACTTTACTGATGCACATGAACCTATGATTTGGTGTCCTTTTATTTAATAAGACCACTCTGTTGGGCGCAGGGTTTATGTTACATGTATTTGCCTAAATAAAATAATTTTTCTGGGTACAACTACTGCTTCAAACAACATCTGATACTTGAAACAGAACTTTCGCCTGAAATCACCTGTTGACATGTTGTGAACAGCTGACCAACCTTAGTATCTGAGCAGTACATAAGTGGTTTCCATGGTTACAGATATTGCTGAATGAAAGCGACAGAGTCTTCAACAGGGCATTTCAAGCAGGAGTGGTATTGCAGCCACATACAAAGTAAGGCCATCCCTTTAATCACATCTTTTCCATCCGTTTGGGGACAGCGGCTCATAGGGGCTAATTCAGACCTGATCGTAGGTGTGATAAATTTAGCACAGCTACGATCAGTCACACTGACATGCGGGGGGACGTCCAGCACAGGGCTAGTCCGCCCCGCATGTCAGGCCCTAGTACAAGTACAAAAGCATCGCACGGCGGCGATGCTTTTGTACTTCAGGAGTAGCTCCCAGCCAGCGCAGCTCCTGCACGTAGGCGGGGAGCTACTCATCGCTGCCCAGGTCGCAGCGGCTGTGTGTGACATCACGCAGCCGCCACTGCCCCGCCCCCCTTTCCCCAACGGTCCGGGCACGTCTACGTTGCCCGGACCACGCCCCCACGGTGCCGGCCCGCCCAGCGACCGCTTCTGCCTGTCAATCAGGCAGAGGCGATCGCAAAGCTACGACAGCACCGATCAAGTCTGATTCAGCCCCATAATGCACAATCCCAACCCCATTGTCTGAGCTCCGCAGGAACACCAGCACTATACTGCAGCTTGCAGATCATCTCATTAGAGAGACGGATCTTGCAAATTTTAGGTTTATTTGGAGAACAAACCCCACCAATACGGGCGAGGATTCTTTTTTTTTTTTTTTTTTTTTTTCAGTCGAATTAATGCACTCCTCTCCTTCAATAAATGCTAGTATACAGGTAAATAGGTAGCCTGCAAAATGAGAGCATAAACCAGGCTTAGGACTGAACTGCAACTAAACACTCTTAAGAACTTTTATGGTAGCTCTCTATTTTCTTACAGACTGTTTGTGAAGATCACTCGGCACTATACATCAAACCACTCCCAGGGGTAAATTTACTAAGATGGGAGTTCTATTTAAGATGGGATGTTGCCCATAGCAACCAATCAGATTCCAAGTATTATCTTCTAGAAGGTGCTAGATAAATGAGAAGTAGAATGTGATTGGTTTCTATGGGCAACATCCCATCTTAAATAGAACTCCCATCTTCGTAAATTTACCCCCCAGTATTAGTTGTGTACATTCTCATAAAACAAAAGCATTTACAAAAATAAGAATTATTTAGTGTAGTAAGTTCATAAATTGATATTTTTCACCCTGGTGACTTCAGCAGAAAGAATGATGCATAAGACATTCCGCTCCCTCCTTAGTAGGTGTCAGAAGAGATTAGTTCTTAGGATATGTAATGTATTGCACTCACAATAAAACAAGTGATAAAAGAAAAGTATGCCGCACCCTCGGGTGCTCCTGTGGATTTACTACACTAGATATTTGTATTTGTAAAAGTTTTTATTCTCCGGCAGGGTCTACAGGTTATTCATAGGATAACACTGGGATATGTTGACACGACAGCGGATTTGCACCAATTGGTCAAAGCTTTCGGCCTTCAAGCATGCAACGGGCCCCTCCATATATCCCTACCTCCTGGCTCAGGCAAATCAGTTTTTTGTTTGGTGCGGCAGGAGCCGGACCATGGTCAGAGGGCTGCTGTTTTTTTTTAGCAGCCATAAGCTTTTTTTATTCTATTTTTATAGTCTTACTATTTTTTTCCAGCGATCTTGTCTAAAAAGCATCTTATACGTACCTTAGAAAGAGTCGCTGCAACAACTCCCCATCGGGAGTTACACAACTAATATTGAAAGTGATGTGACGCGTAGTGATGGGTGATCTACACAATCCACATTCTACGTCAGTCTAATAAGTTGTGTGATAGTGTCACACAGTGATCTTCACTTTGCAGCAAATTAGCATTTTGCACTTTTTATACATATTTTCTACCTAACCGGACTGTTCCCTCCCCAGGTGAAAGTTGTGGTGGAACGCAGATACAGAAAAGCATTTGAGGACATTGTGAGGATGATGGACAGAATGGAGAATGATTTCCTTCCTTCCTTAAACCTCACCAGGAGAGATGTGAGTTCTAGACTATTTTTATTCATCCGAATTAAAAGTACAAGAGCAGAGGTTATAACTATGGTTTTAGTGTATTTAGTGTATTAAATATTCTGTACATCCCCGTGTTTATAGTGACAAGTCATCCTTCACTAGATTGTTTTACTGGACAAATGTAAACCTTCCTCGCAGATTACCATAGCATAGTTATAGTGGGTTAAGGTAGCCTGTAAGCTGTGACGAGCAGGACCCTCTGTCCTATGTCCTCGTATGTAATTCGTATATTTTTGGTATCCTGTTTGGTGCTGCAGAATTTTGAGGCAAGCAGACAATGATCGTGAAAAGAGTTTTTGCACCAGCACTTCCACTCCAAAGTATTACCGTGCAGCATAAAGGCCTTAGGGGGAGATGTACTAAGCAGTGATAAAAGTACCACCGCTTAGTACATGTCCACCTTAGTTAGAGAGAGTGTATCCAACTGAAAATGACATCTGGGATGTGAATAGAGTTCTCTGTTATCCCATCAGGGGAGGGGGTATTTTTACCGTCCCTTTGTCAACGTTGGTGCCTTCCCAAACTCAGTGCTGCCGGCCACTTACAGTGGTGCTACAGGTTGGTGGTCTAGGGCCAAATGAAATAATTTGTGTCCCATGTGATACGTAAACCAGTGCTGAGGCTGCCAATCTCATACAGAAGTACTGTATGTGGGCAAACAGAAGCCCAGCCATGTTCATCTACTAACTAAACCTAAAGATGACGGGTAAACACAATTTACTTAATGTTTCTTATTGAGAAATTCACCAAACATCTAGCCTAGGGTTGGCGTGAAAAAATAAAAATTATACTCTAGGGAACTGTGATTCAAGAGAGTTTGGGTAATCACTGTATTAGTGTTAACTCAGACACAAACTATCACAAAGTAAAAGAGACAACTTGTAACCTTTTAGTAGTAAATGTAGAATCTCTCCCAATTCTAACCATATGATTGCCCGTTCCCCTGCGCTGGTGAAGCTTGCGTAATCTTACTGCCAGAGTGGAGTTATAATTGCGTCCTCCGGGGCAGCGCTGTTCTGTAGCTCTGGGAGACAGATGACGGCGTACCTGATAAACGGCGTGCAGTACTGTGTAACGGTTATTGTGTGTACTTATCTCCCATATGTATTATTGTCCTAATCACTAATGCATTTTGCTTTGCACCACAGTTCAAGTTTGACCGGGTGAGATTCCGTCAGTTACATAAGGAGAAGTTTCTAATCCAGAATGACGGACAGGTCCCGTGTCACTTCTCCTTCATTCCCAAACTGAATGACACGCAGTACTGCAAGCCCTGGCTGCGTGCTGAGCCCTGCGAGGGGTACCTGGAGCCAAGTACGTGCCTTGTAAACGGTTTATTGTACTAGTTACATTTTATGGGGCAGGTTGGGCGCTGGCCAGAATCACACAAACCTCACTGGTTCCTTTTATAGGATGACGTTTTACGTTACCAGACTGGTTTCTTTTATCCTATCTCCACTTACCGGGCATTCCTTGTATAATGTAATGTCTGTACTAATCGTGCGACTATTTATGTGTGATAAATGCAGCTTGTTTCTGGGTCTATAACTCTCTCCTCCCCTCTAAATGCATGCCTGATAAGAAAATAAAGTGCTTACACCTGCAGGTGGGTTCTAGAAAGACAACAGAAATATTGCTAGTGCTTCAGATGGGTTAACACCAGTAAGGGGCTGATTCAATTAGGGGTGATGTGCTGCCGGACATCCTACAATAATTGGCTGTGCACTGTTACCCAAATCACTACCCTGAGCATTGCGTTTCACAATGTGCTGTTACAGAACAGCGCACTGCGGCCAAGCTGCTAATCCTTCATTACACATCAGAGAATGGCGTTAGCGTGCCTCTAAACTGGTTCTTATCACTGCAGTTCATCTCCTATAGCCATATAAATAGTGACCTTTGGATTGTATTCTCTTGTAAGTATGATTACTTTATTTCCGTGGGTTCTGGTTACAAATCATTAAAGCTGATGGGATTGCATGCGGCACAGAATGCGGTCATGTGACCGACACTAGGGATGGCCATCGGTGGGTTATCCATCGATGGTACCATTGGTTGATAACTTTGATGGTGGGAAACCATCTATGGTTTTGCCCGTCAATGGTCACCATTACTTTAGTATTGAACTAGATGCGGGCCAATCAGAGCCCGGGGGCATGGCTTCATGGGTGTCAGGTGGTGGAGTTATGCTCCGTGTCCTTGACACTCTAGAGAAAAAAATTAAAAATTATTTGATAGCTCTTTATCATCGATGGTGAGTAACCATCTGGTTCTCCCTCATCAATAGTAAAAGTAGTTACTATCGGTCATAGACAATCAATGATTTTGGATAATCGATGGTCAATGGGCATACCTAACCCACGCCGGAACCCCGCGCGATCACAATGCCGCCCAACGGAATGCCGACACACAGGGTCTATTCCCCCTCGTTGGTGTCCACGACACCCATAGAGTGGGAATAGAACCTGTGGCGATCCACCGAGCCTGCTGCTACCTTTAAGGAATGGACACATCCTTATACTAAAACGGTTTTTAAAGTAAACTCCTCCCCTCTTCATCCACCCTGAAAAAGTTACGTAGTAAAACTCTTCTCTCTTCACGCCTTGTAACTTTCTTCCCCCAGATGAATGTGTGGAGATCAGCCTGGACGTGTACGTCAGTAAGGACTCTGTTACCCTCCTCAACTCCGGCCAGGACAGCATTGAGGATATATTAGTCCTTCACCTGGACCGCGGCAAGGACTACTTCCTAACCATCAGCGGGAGTTACCTGGCCAGTTCTTTCGGCACCTCTCTGGAAGCCTTGTGCCGAATGAAGAGGCCAATCCGGGAAATCCCAGTTACCAAACTCATTGACCTGGTGAGCGATGGCGGTCTCTTATGTTACAGAGTAGGCTGGATGACCCCCCCCCCTTACCTGGGAACTTACCTAACTGCTTAGTTATCCCATTTTCTCTAACGTCCTAAGTGGATGCTGGGGACTCCGTAAGGACCATGGGGAATAGCGGCTCCGCAGGAGACTGGGCACAAAAGTAAAGCTTTAGAACTACCTGGTGTGCACTGGCTCCTCCTCCTATGACCCTCCTCCAAGCCTCAGTTAGATTTTTGTGCCCGAACGAGAAGGGTGCACACTAGGTGGCTCTCCTGAGCTGCTTAGTGAAAAGTTTAGTTTTAGGTTTTTTATTTTCAGTGAGACCTGCTGGCAACAGGCTCACTGCATCGAGGGACTAAGGGGAGAAGAAGCGAACTCACCTGCGTGCAGAGTGGATTGGGCTTCTTAGGCTACTGGACATTAGCTCCAGAGGGACGATCACAGGCCCAGCCATGGATGGGTCCCAGAGCCGCGCCGCCGGCCCCCTTACAGAGCCAGAAGAGGTCCGGAAAATCGGCGGCAGAAGACGTCCTGTCTTCAACAAGGTAGCGCACAGCACTGCAGCTGTGCGCCATTGCTCTCAGCACACTTCACACTCCGGTCACTGAGGGTGCAGGGCGCTGGGGGGGAGCGCCCTGAGACGCAATAAAAACACCTTGGATGGCAAAAAAATGCATCACATATAGCTCCTGGGCTATATGGATGCATTTAACCCCTGCCAGAATACATAGAAAAACGGGAAATAAGGCCGCCGATAAGGGGGCGGAGCCTATCTCCTCAGCACACTGGCGCCATTTTCCCTCACAGCTCCGTTGGAGGGAAGCTCCCTGGCTCTCCCCTGCAGTCACTACACTACAGAAAGGGTTAAAAAAGAGAGGGGGGCACTAATTACGCGCAGTATTAAATAAAACAGCAGCTATAAGGGGAAAAACACTTATATAAGGTTATCCCTGTATATATATAGCGCTCTGGTGTGTGCTGGCAAACTCTCCCTCTGTCTCCCCAAAGGGCTAGTGGGGTCCTGTCCTCTATCAGAGCATTCCCTGTGTGTGTGCTGTATGTCGGTACGTTTGTGTCGACATGTATGAGGAGAAAAATGATGTGGAGATGGAGCAGATTGCCTGTAATAGTGATGTCACCCCCTAGGGGGTCGACACCTGAGTGGATGAACTGTTGGAAGGAATTACGTGACAGTGTCAGCTCTGTATAAAAGACAGTGGTTGACATGAGACAGCCGGCTACTCAGGGGCTCTAAAGCGCCCGTTACCTCAGATGGCAGATATAGACGCCGACACGGATACTGACTCCAGTGTCGACGGTGAAGAGACAAATGTGACTTCCAGTAGGGCCACACGTTACATGATTGAGGCAATGAAAAATGTTTTACACATTTCTGATAATACGAGTACCACCAAAAAAAGGGGTATTATGTTCGGTGAGGAAAAACTACCTGTAGTTTTCCTGAATCTGAGAAATTAAATGAGGTGTGTGATGATGCGTGGGTTTCCCCCGATAACAACTGATAATTTCTACAACGTTATTGGCATTATATCCTTTCCCGCCAGAGGTTAGGGTGCGTTGGGAAACACCCCCTAGGGTGGATAAAGCGCTCTCACGCTTGTAAGGGCTCTACCCTCTCCTGAGATGGCCACCCTTAAGGATCCTGCTGATCGAAAGCAGGAGGGTATCCTGAAATGTATTTACACACATACTGGTGTTATACTGCGACCAGCAATCGCCTCAGCCTGGATGTGCAGTGCCGGGTTGGCGTGGTCGGATTCCCTGACTGAAAATATTGATACCCTAGATAGGGACAGTATATTTTTGCCTATAGAGCATTTAAAAGATGCATTTCTATATATGCGTGATGCACAGCGGAATATTTGCCGACTGGCATCAAGTCTAAGTGCGTTGTCCATTTCTACCAGTAGAGGGTTATGGACACGACAGTGGTCAGGTGATGCGGATTTCAAACGGCATTTGGAATATTGCCTTATTAAAGGGAGGAGTTATTTGGGGTCGGTCTTTCAGACCTGGTGGCCACGGCAACAGCTGGGAAATCCACGTTTGTACCCCAGGTCGCCTCTCAACATGAGAAGACGCCGTATTATCAGGCGCAGTCTTTTCGTGGGCAAGCGGGCAAAAGGTTCCTCATTTCTGCCCCGTGACAGAGGGAGAGGAAAAAGGCTGCAGAAATCAGCCAGTTCCCAGGAACAGAAACCCTCTCCCGCCTCTGCCAAGCCCTCAGTATGACGCTGGGGCTTTACAAGCAGAATCAGGCACGGTGGGGGGCCCGTCTCAATGAATTTCAGCGCGCAGTGGGCTCACTCGCAAGTAGACCCCTGGATCCTTCAGGTGATATCTCAGGGGTACAAATTGGAATTCGAGAAGTCTCCCCCTCGCCGTTTCCTAAAGTCGGCTTTACCGATGTCTCCTTCTGACAGGGAGACAGTTTTGGAAGCCATTCACAAGCTGTATTCCCAGCAGGTGATAATCAAGGTACCCCTCCTGCAACAGGGAACGGGGTATTATTCCACACTGTTGTGGTACCGAAGCCGGACGGCTCGGTGAGACCGATTCTAAATCTAAAATCTTTGAACACTTACATACAGAGGTTCAAATTCAAGATTGAGTCACTCAGAGCAGTGATTGCGAACCTGGAAGAAGGGGACTACATGATGTCTCGGGACATCAAGGATGCTTACCTTCATGTCCAAATTTACCCTTCTCACCAAGGGTACCTCAGGTTTATGGTACAGAACTGTCACTATCAGTTCAGACACTGCCGTATGGATGGTCCACGGCACCCCGGGTCTTTACCAAGGTAATGGCCGAAATGATGATATTCCTTCGAAGGAAGGGAATTTTAGTTATCCCTTACTTGGACGATTCCCTGATAAGGGTAAGATCCAGGGAACAGTTGGAGGTCGGTGTAGCACTATCTCAGGTAGTGTTGCGGCAGCACGATTGGATTCTCAATATTCCAAAATCGCAGCTGGTTCCGACGACTCGTCTTCTGTTCCTAGGGATGATCCTGGACACAGTCCAGAAAAAGGTGTTTCTCCCGGAGGAGAAAGCCAGGGAGTTATCCAAGCTAGTCAGGAACCTCCTAAAACCGAGCCAAGTCTCAGTGCATCAATGCACAAGGGTTCTGGGTAAAATGGTGGCTTCCTACGAAGCAATCCCATTCGGCAGATTCCACGCAAGAACTTTCCAGTGGGACCTGCTGGACAAATGGTCCGGGTCGCATCTTCAGATGCATCAGCGGATAACCCTGTCACCAAGAACAAGGGTGTCCCTCCTGTGGTGGTTGCAGAGTGCTCATCTTCTAGAGGGCCGCAGATTCGGCATTCAGGACTGGGTCCTGGTGACCACGGATGCCAGCCTGCGAGGCTGGGGAGCAGTCACACAGGGAAGGAATTTCCAGGGCTTATGGTCAAGCCTGGAGACATCACTTCACATAAATATCCTGAAGCTAAGGGCTATTTACAAGGCTCTAAGCTTAGCAAGACCTCTGCTTCAAGGTCAGCCGGTGTTGATCCAGTCGGACAACATCACGGCAGTCACCCACGTAAACAGACAGGGTGGCACAAGAAGCAGGAGGGCAATGGCAGAAGCTGCAAGGATTCTTCGCTGGGCGGAAAATCATGTGATAGCACTGTCAGCAATTCCGGGAGTGGACAACTGGGAAGCAGACTTCCTCAGCAGACACGACCTCCACCCGGGAGAGTGGGGACTTCACCCAAAAGTCTTCCACATGATTATAAACCGTTGGGAAAAACTCGACAGGTATTGCGCCAGGTCAAGGGACCCTCAGGCAATAACTGTAGACGCTCTGGTAACACCGTGGGTGTACCAGTCAGTGTATGTGTTCCCTCATCTGCCTCTCATACCCAAGGTACTGAGATTGATAAGATGGAGAGGAGTAAGCACTATATTCGTGGCTCCGGATTGGCCAAGAAGGACTTGGTAACCGGAACTTCAAGAGATGCTCACGGAGGATCCGTGGCCTCTACCTCTAAGAAGGGACCTGCTCCAGCAAGGACCCTGTCTGTTCCAAGACTTACCGCGGCTGCGTTTGACGGCATGGCGGTTGAACGCCGGATCCTGAAGGAAAAAAGGCATTCCGGATGAAGTCATCCCTATCCTGATCAGAGCCAGGAAGGATGTAACCGCAAAACATTATCACCGCATTTGGCGAAAATATGTTGCGTGGTGCGAGGCCAGTAAGGCCCGACGGAGGAAATTCAACTGGGTCGATTCCTACATTTCCTGCAAACAGGAGTGTCTATGGGCCTGAAATTGGGGTCCATTAAGGTTCAAATTTCGGCCCTGTCAATTTTCTTCCAAAAAGAACTAGCTTCAGTCCCTGAAGTTCAGACGTTGTAAAAGGGGTACTGCATATACAGCCTCCTTTTGTGCCTCCAGTGGCACCTTTGGGATCTCAATGTAGTTTTGGGTTCCAAAAAGTCACATTGGTTTGAACCACTTCAATCTGTGGAGTTAAAATATCTCACATGGAAAGTGGTCATGCTGTTGGCCCTGGCCTGGGCCAGGCGCGTGTCAGAATTGGCGGCTTTATTCTGTAAAAGCCTTATCTGATTTTCCATTCGGACAGGGCGGAATTGAGGACTCGTCCTCAGTTTCTCCCTAAGGTGGTTTCAGCGTTTCACCTGAACCAACCTATTGTGGTGCCTGCGGCTACTAGGGACTTGGAGGACTCCAAGTTGCTGGACGTAGTCAGGGCCCTGAAAATATATGTTTCCAGGACGGCTGGAGTCAGGAAATCTGACTCGCTGTTTATCCTGTATGCACCCAATAAGCTGGGTGCTCCTGCTTCTAAGCAGACTATTGCTCGTTGGATTTGTAGTACAATTCAGCTTGCACATTCTGTGGCAGGCCTGCCACAGCCAAAAATATGTAAATGTCCACTCCACAAGGAAGATGGGCTCATCTTGGGCGGCTGCCCGAGGGGTCTCGGCTTTACAACTTTGCCGAGCAGCTACTTGGTCAGGAGCAAATAAGTTTGTAAAATTCTACAAGTTTGATACCCTGGCTGAGGAGGACCTTGTGTTTGCTCATTCGGTGCTGCAGAGTCATCCGCACTCTCCCGCCCGTTTGGGAGCTTTGGTATAATCCCCATGGTCCTTACGGAGTCCCCAGCATCCACTTAGGACGTTAGAGAAAATAAGAATTTACTTACCGATAATTCTATTTCTCGTAGTCCGTAGTGGATGCTGGGCGCCCATCCCAAGTGCGGATTGTCTGCAATACTTGTACATAGTTATTGTTACAAAAATCGGGTTATTATTGTTGTGAGCCATCTTTTCAGAGGCTCCGCTGTTATCATGCTGTTAACTGGGTTCAGATCACAGGTTGTACGGTGTGATTGGTGTGGCTGGTATGAGTCTTACCCGGGATTTAAAATCCTTCCTTATTGTGTACGCTCGTCCGGGCACAGTATCCTAACTGAGGCTTGGAGGAGGGTCATGGGGGGAGGAGCCAGTGCACACCAGGTAGTTCTAAAGCTTTACTTTTGTGCCCAGTCTCCTGCGGAGCCGCTATTCCCCATGGTCCTTACGGAGTCCCCAGCATCCACTACGGACTACGAGAAATAGAATTATCGGTAAGTAAATTCTTATTATTAAATGTATAGCCCTGTATACCTGAAATGGTTTCTTATCAGAATATTTATAAGAAAGTCTCGCATTGTACTTTGTCCTGTCTTGTGTCGCAAGCGTCGCCAGTCACCAGTTGGCAGAAATTGCATTGTGGCTTATTCTGCTTATCTACACGTCTTTGCCCCAGGTTCCTTATAATTACTGCTGATGGGGCATTGTCTAGGTAACGTGCACTGCAGTAACATAGATGAATGTGCCAAGTACATGAAACCTCCACAGCTTCTGTCCTGCCGGACTATATCCTGTATTGTGTGTATTTACTTGGCAGAATAAGGGACAGGCGTTTGCTGCCAGATCTGTGTCCGATTATCCAGGATTTCAGCTGAAGGGCCCATGGTTAGATGTGGTCATTTTCCACCCATTGTGATCGACGCCTGACCGTTCACAGTTGGCGCTTGATTTCCGTCAGTGGTATCAGCGGCTGTTATATTTTATATTTTTTATCATTTATATGTAAAATTATTATCCATGAAAATTACAGCTTCGCTTAGGTATTATTATTATTATTACCAGTTATTTATATAGCGCACACATATTCCACAGCACTTTACAGAGGATATTTGCCCATTCACATCAGTCCCTGCCCCAGTGGAGCTTACACTCTATATTCCCTATAACATGTACACACAGACACATTCATGCTAGGGTTAATTTTGTTAGGAGCCAATTAACCTGCCAGTATAATTTTGGATTGTGGGAGGAAACCGGAGTACCCAGAGGAAACCCACGCAAGTACGGGGAGAATATACAAACTCCACACAGTTAGGGCGATGGTGGGAATCAAACCCATGACCTCAGTGTTGTGAGGCTGTAATGCTGACCACTACACCATCTGTGCTGGGTAGTCTATACACCTCTGTGTTATAAGACTGTTACTGTAGATTTCGTACATACAGGTTTTATTATTGATATCACCCCCTTATAATAAATATCACTTAGTGTATGTTGTAAGTCACATTGGCAGAAACATTATAAAAATAATGTACTTGTCACCTACACATTAATATACGCAGCGGAGTCACGTTATTATGACCCCCAGCTAATAGCCAGAATAACCGCCGCGTGCAGCACGGACAGCAGCTAGACGGGCTGGGAGTAACTCAGTAACGTGCTGGTAGGCTGGCACAGGTTCATTGTGACGGTGAGCTGCTCCACTGTAGTGTGTCGGTCGGCCGTCACACACCTTCGTAGCCGACGTTCAATACTCACATCAACGGCACGTGGTGCTCAGCAGTTTCCACGTCTGTTATTCGCAATGGTGCCATTTGTCCAGTCCCGATACACCTTCACCGCAGCAGCACGCGAACAGGTCACACACTGCGCTGCGTCAGAAATACTGCCACCCTTGGCCCGAAAGCCGATAATCCCCCCTTTCTGCAACTCTGATAAATCGCCCCTTTTACCCATGACAGCAATGAGTGATATGTGTGCAGACGGCCTATCACACACCTTATATACCCACCAAACCAGCGCACGACACGTGACGTACTTCATGGGCTACGCGCTGCCGACGTCACATGTAGGAGGTGGTCATATTAATGTGAATTTGCCGTGTTATCAACTTCCTTGTAAATTATCAAATGAGAGTCTGCACCGTTTTGTAAGCTCTGTAATTGTCGTCCAGTTTTCGACTCAAACTTAAATAACTTTATACCATTTTTACATCATTTTATAGACTCGGTATGCAGTGCCATAGTACTGTAACTGGTTACACTCCTAGTTTAGGTGGAAGCTGCATTCGTTTACCTGTCCATTAACCAGTCCTATTCCATAGATATGAGGCATCTGCCAAGTCTTCTGCTCTCTATCTGCTAACCTCTCATTCATCTTTTTTTCCCTTTTCCTCCCCTGCATCCCTCTGCTCGTAGGGAGAAGACAGCTTCTCAGAGAAGGTAACTGCAGTCTTAGGATTAGACTCTCCCCGTGTCCCCTGTGCTGTGTGTAGTGTGACTTGCAGTGTGTGCGATGTAACACTGGGATAATGTGCTCTAGTGCCCGGTTGGTGTAACGCCTGCTTGGCTAATCCCATATCTGTCAGCGCTGCTTTGTCTACATTTCATAAACTGCTTTGTCTACATTTCATAAACTGCTTTGACTGAAGTGTTGGCATAATTGTATCTAATATACACAAGTGTGTATCAAATTGGGAAACAATACATCCGTCATCTCTGTATCAATGACTAACAAGCCTCTGATACGGAAGAAACTAGGAGTCTGCAAACTCTTCCGTCAGTGTGATTCTGACCATCGTTGATGCAAGGAAGAGGTGCTGCCTTTGTATACAGCAATGACCACTTACAGCAAAGTGATTGGACATTAAGGGGTATTCAATTAGTGCTGTTTTTTCGACCATGCACTTTTCGCCCGGTTTTAGGTCGAATTACATTTTACCTATTCAATGCCCGTCCTATTTTTTGTACTGGTCGAAAAATCCGGTCCTGGCGAAATCCACGTGTATCGGCGAATTCGCCACCAATGCACATGTTTTGGCAAATTTGCAGGCGTTTTCGCCTGTTTTTGGCGAAATTTTTCGCCCATGCCGATTTGACAAAAAGAAAACTGAAATGGCGTGCACTAAAATGGATTAAAAAACGGGCAATTGAAGACCAGTCGAAAAACCGGCACTTAATTGAATACCCCCCCCAGGTATTCAATGAAGTGCCGTTTTTCCAACTCGTCGAAAAAACTGCACTAATTCGACACGGGTTTTCGTCCGTTTTTTGATCAAATTTCGCCCATGCCGTTTCACTTTCTTTTTTTTTTTTTTTTTTTGTCGAAACTGCATGAATGAAAATTGCGCCCAAAACAGGTGAAAATGCTGGCGAATTCACCAAAATACGTGTATTGGCGGCTAATTCACAGATACACGTGTATTGGCGGCGAATTCACAGATACACGTGTTCTTTGCCACTGCTGGATTTTTCAACCACTCAAAAAAAACTGCACTGGGCATTGAATAGGTTGAATGTAAATTTGACCTAAAAACGGGCGAAAAGTGCCTTGTCAAAAAAACGGCACTAATTGAATACCCCCCTGTGTCCTTCAGTCAACAGCAGTTAAAAGGAAAGGTGATGTGTGAGTGGGGAAATGCGGATGATGTAATACAGGTCTGATGCACCAAAAGTAACCTTCAGCCTTTCACTTGTTCTATGTTGCTGCCGCTTGTAAGTAATTATTACACCGCTGCATTAAGAAAAGCTTTTTCTGTTGTGTTTTAATGTTGTTTTTAAACTCCCAATAAATTAATGTACAAGTTGTTTTCTATCGTATCTGAGTATATGTGCAGAAGATTTAGGGGTGATATGCACAAAGCATCTGATGCGCAGTTGAATGCGAGTAAAACGTGATCACTCCTGCCTTGCGCACACGGAACTGAATGCTGATTTTTTTGCCTGTATGCAGATTTATATGCGTCTCTGCTGCTGGGCCGCCCATGTCCGTACACCTGGTCTGATAAGTCCGTTATCGGTGCACGATGGTACCAGCCTGTGCCAGGCACAAAAAACATAATTATGCTTATGCACAACAGAAGGAACATATGTAAGAATGCGCTTTCACAATTAGTCTTCAACTCTGCATCGGGCGTGTAGTGCGTGCTTGCGGCAGTCTGTATTTGTGACCATTTCTGCTGGAGGAGTAAGTGTGGAGCTTGGTCACTTTGCTGGTGATTGGTTGCCGCAGTTTCTTTCCTGAGCGTTAATGTCTCGGTGATCACTTGCATAAGACGTGGAGTAAACCCCTTGTGGTGGGAGCTGTCTCTGCGTACCCCAGATCAGATGATACCAGTCTGATCAACTGATGGAGTAGCTTTGATGCAGGTGGCACAAACCACACTTGTCATGTGATGCCCGGATCGCTTCTCTCATACTTGTGCGCCAGCATGTGGAGACAGTGTGATACCGTCTGCTGCTTCGAGATGTAGTTGATATCCTATATACAATCCCTAAATCGGGTGACCGGCCGTTGATTGTTTAGGTGTGTACGCTGTACCGATGCAGAAGCGTTAGCCGATAAGCAGCTTATAACGCCCCAATAACAGTCGGGACTGGGAGGTCGCAGTTTATGTGCTGCACATGCGACCTCCCGATCCCCATAGTGGAACCCCATCGCAGAATGTTCTGCGGCACAAAAGCACTAATTGATTGGTCCCTTAAAATGAATACAAGGCTTCTTTGCAGGCGTCAGCCATATTTCAGGGTAGCGTGATGTATTTCACCACCTTTTTTAGGGGTGTGGTTCATCAAATCGATAGTATCTAGGTCGACAATGTTTAGGTCGACAGTCACTAGGTCGACATGGATGGAAGGTCGACAGGGTTTCTAGGTCGACATGTGCTAGGTCGACAGGTCTAAAGGTCGACATGAGGAATTTTTTTTTATTTATTTTTTTGGTGTCCTTTTCTTCGTAGAGTGACCGGGATCCCAAATTAGTGCACCGCATCCCCTCGCATGGCTCGCTTCGCTCGCCATGCTTCGGGCATGGTGCCTTCGCTCCGCTACCGCTTTGCTCGGCACACTTTACCTTTCCAATCGTAGTCCACGTGGATCGTTAAGTATGAAAAAATTCAAAAAAAGAAGAAAAAATTGAAAAACTCATGTCGACCTTTAGACCTGTCGACCTAGCACATGTCGACCTAGAAACCCTGTCGACCTTCCATCCATGTCGACCTAGTGACTGTCGACCTATAGTGGTCGACCTAAACATTGTCGACCTAGATACTGTCGATCTTCAGACCGGATCCCCTTTTTTAGAGCCTCTCCATTAACTCCTTGTAAATCACATTGGTACAGAAAACATACACATATGCTTATTATAGGGAGTCCCTTGCAGTGTGATTTAGAATGTATTTACAATATATGCAGTTTGGGATTTATTCCCTGCGTTCTTGTGATTTTTATTTGGCTTATTGTAGCTGAGATTCAGTCCCCCTGTGCTATCTTGTAAACTCCATGTTATCTTCACTTTGGGTTGATTTCTTCCCCAGGAGAAAGCGGTTATGCAGATGTTGCCGGAAGATGTCGACGGGACCAACGACAAACCCCTGAAGGTCCCGAAAGAGATCTGGCTGTTAGTGGATCACCTGTATAAGAACGCCTGTCACCAGGTCTGTGTGAGCCCGCAGATGTGATCAGGCCCGGTTCATGTCTTGTTGCAAAATACATACTGTGCGTTTACATTATCAATGTGCTCATATAACACAATTACCTCTATCATATACATGGCAACGTTTCCGTTCGTCTGTCTGACCGTGTATACTGCGTGTTACAGTGTTTGACTTCTCCCTTGCAGGAGGATCTTTTCCAAACTCCTGGAAAACAGGAAGAGCTGCAGCAAATCATTGACTGTTTAGACACCAGCATTCCGGACACCATCCGTATCCTTTGTTCTCACGGCTACGCTGTAACGCGGCAATGATAATACAGTAACACCGTCATTAGGGGTATTGGGTATCTAGGCATGTCGGCAGAAAATGAATCCGCTTAAGACACCATAAATAATTTCTGGGTTCCAGTATATGGTACATAATAGATCGTCAGATGAATACAATAAAAGCACAGTCTGGCCTGGCGGAGTTTGGGGCATCTGGATTTTGTTTTATGAACATGTAGAATTGTAGCAGACACAGTGTTTCTCATTACAGGCTCTTGTCATTACTTTGTCTCCAGCTAGAACATTATATGTAAATGTTGTGAGACTTGATCAGACTCCATTTTCAGTATGAAATGTGCATTTGTGAATCCCAAAAAACAACCGTAGCCGCCGTTTTAGTTCTTTAGGTTGATGACCCTTTCCCATTTAAACGTTATTAAGCCATAGACTGTTTCTCCTTCCTGCCGTTGACCGACTTCAAGCGACCACTTGTGCAGTGACTGCTGATGTGGATCTTATGGTGCCCATACACTTGTGCAATGCCCCGCGACGCGGGTATTGCACCGGCAGTTCAACTGCCAAAGTGATTACCATGCAATAGTGATGGACACGTCACCGCCAAGTGGGAGTGGCCTCAGGCTACTCCCGGCGGGTGCCTATCGCACATCGCAGTGCGATATATTGCATGTGTTGAAAAAAACACATGCAATTGCACTGCGATGCGAGAAATATTAAGTGCAGCACATACTATCATGTGACGCGACATTTGAGCGGCGTGCCCGCGCATCGCGTCTCATGGTACCTTAAATGTGCATACAATCCTTCGATTTCTCTCACAGATGCGGTCGAAATCGAAGGATAGCACCTGATATCGCACAAGTGTATGGGCACCATAAATCTTAAGTAGATGAGCGCTGCATGTGGTTTGTTATCCCTCTAAAGGTGTTTACACACGGTGAGATAAATCTTTTAGATTTTGACTGCCGTATATACTCGAGTATAAGTCGACCCGAATATAAGCCGAGACACCTAATTTTACCACAAAAACCTGGGAAAACTTATTGACTCGAGTATAAGGCTAGGGTGGGAAATGCAGCTCTAGCCGTACACAGCCCTCATACTGCCAGATATGCCCCCACAGTGCCAGATATGCCCTCATACTGCCAGATATGCCCTCATACTGCCAGATATGCCCTCACAGTGCCAGATATGCCCCCACAGTGCCAGATATGCCCTCATGCTGCCAGATATGCCCCACAGTGCCAGATATGCCCTCATGCTACCAGATATGCCCCCACAGTGCCAGATGTGCCAGATATGCCCCACAGTGCCAGATATGCCCCCGCAGTGCCAGATATGCCCTCATGCTGCCAGATATGCCCCCACAGTGCCAGATGTGCCAGATATGCCCCACAGTGCCAGATATGCCCCCGCAGTGCCAGATATGCCCTCATGCTGCCAGATATGCCCTCACAGTGCCAGATATGCCCTCACAGTGCCAGATATGCCCCCACAGTGCCAGATATGCCCTCATGCTGCCAGATATGCCCCACAGTGCCAGATATGCCCTCATGCTACCAGATATGTCCCCACAGTGCCAGATGTGCCAGATATGCCCCACAGTGCCAGATATGCCCCACAGTGCCAGATATGCCCTCATGCTGCCAGATATGCCCTTATGCTGCCAGATATGCCCCACAGTGCCAGGTATGCCCTCATGCTGCCAGATATGCCCTTATGCTGCCAGATATGCCCCACAGTGCCAGGTATGCCCTCATGCTGCCAGATATGCCCCACAGTGCCAGATATGCCCTCATGCTGCCAGATATGCCCTTATGCTGCCAGATATGCCCCACAGTGCCAGGTATGCCCTCATGCTGCCAGATATGCCCCACAGTGCCAGATATGCCCTCATGCTGCCAGATATGCCCCACAGTGCCAGATATGCCCTCATGCTGCCAGATATGCCCTTATGCTGCCAGATATGCCCCACAGTGCCAGGTATGCCCTCATGCTGCCAGATATGCCCCACAGTGCCAGATATGCCCTAATGCTGCCAGATATGCCCCACAGTGCAAGTTACTTACCCTCCGTCGCTCCCGCACTGTTTTATGAAGGAGGGACACGGAGGGCACAGCGCGCGGCTCTCCTGTGTCCCTCCTGCATCTCAGGCGGCAGCGGCGCGTGTGTGTGAAAGGAAGTGCCGGTTCGTGCACTTACTTTAACACACACGCCGCTGCCGCCGGAGACGCAGGAGGGACACAGGAGAGCCGCGCGCTGTGCCCTCCGTGTCCCTCCTAAATACTGACTAGTATAAGCCGAAGGGGCTTTTTCAGCACAAAAAAAAGTGCTGAAAAAGTCGGCTTATACTCGAGTATATACGGTATATAGTCAAAATCGGAAGGAAGGTTTGTACAAATCGGAAGGTGTTAGGCCGCTTGCGGTCCCGATACGCTCTTGATGCACGGTCCCGTGGGGTCGGTATCGCAAGTCTAGATAGACTGTGCAGGTAAGTCAATCTTGATTATCTAGTGTACTATCTAGTACAAAGTATAGTCAAAATTGGCACTTAGTCAAAATCGTACATAGAAAGTACAGATAGTAAATATCGGTGCTTCTGGGCTCAGGGGGAGTTCAAGGGAAATCGCATAGTCAAAATCGGGCATAGCAAGGATTTCACCGTGTGTATGCACCTTAGGTTGCTGTGGAATCACCGCCAATGTTTCCATGTGTGAGTCCACCGTAATATGCAGGACATTGTTACCTAGTAGACTGCAAGTACTCCCCCTCTCTGTCCACTCCAGAGCCATGTAACATGGGCCCTCATTCTGAGTTGTTCGCTCGCAAGCTGCTTTTAGCAGCTTTGCACACGCTAAGCCGCCGCCTACTGGGAGTGAATCTTAGCATAGTAAAATTGCGAACGAAAGATTAGCAGAATTGCGAATAGACAGTTCTTAGCAGTTTCTGAGTAGCTCCAGACTTACTCGGCAACTGCGATCAGTTCAGTCAGTTTCGTTCCTGGTTTGACGTCACAAACACACCCAGCGTTCGCCCAGACACTCCCCCGTTTCTCCAGCCACTCCCGCGTTTTTCCCAGAAACGGCAGCGTTTTTTCACACACCCCCATAAAACGGCCAGTTTCCGCCCAGAAACACCCACTTCCTGTCAATCACATTACGATCACCAGAACGAAGAAAAAACCTCGTAATGCCGTGAGTAAAATACCTAACTGCATAGCAAATTTACTTGGCGCAGTCGCAGTGCGAACATTGCGCAATTAGCGGAAAATCGCTGCGATGCGAAGAAAATTACCGAGCGAACAACTCGGAATGACCACCATAGATCAGATATTGCCTCCTTCCACAGAGTAAATATTTCAGTTTTCATCCAGAATATAAACCTTACAGGTATGTGAGATACAGATCTTTGCTTTTCTTTAGTGGTTTGTATGTATGAAGAAGACGGTTTGCTTTATACAGTAACAAAATGCCGGACATTTCCCTAACTCTGTTGCCCAGCTGGCAGTAACCATTCTGTGGCGGAAGCATTACTGATCTTCCTGGAAGCACTGCCAGAGCCCGTCATCTGCTATGAGTTGTACCAGAGGTGCATCGACTGCTCGCACGACACGCGTCTCTGCCGACAGGTTTGTAACCCGGCAACTACAAAGCTTCTGTCGCTGTTCTTATCATTGACAGATGAGCGTTACTATTAGGATTATACCCATGGGGTGCGTATAGGATGGTTGGTAATAGGGTGAGGGGCATTCAGATGTGAGACTGGGGTGGGCAAGGGGGACGTTAGAAAGCTCCATGTGCACTGCAGGGGGGGCAAATGTAACATGTGCAGAGAGAGTTAGATTTGGGTGGGGTGTGTTCAAACTGAAATCTAAATTGCAGTGTAAAAATAAAGCAGCCAGTATTTACCCTGCACAGAAACAAAATAACCCACCCAAATCTAACTCTCTGCACATGTTACATCTGCCCCACCTGCAGTGCACATGGTTTTGCTCAACTTCTAATAAATTTGCTGCTGTGATTAGGTCTGAATTACCCCTACTGTCAGGGTATAAGAACATTGGGCTATCGTGCAATGAAAGATAACGGAACCTCTGTAAATGTTGCGGTTTTATATGTGTGTCTGTAATAGTAATCAGAGAATGGACAATATACTTGTTTCAGGCATAGTCTTACCCTATATGAGTGTGTAACAGTGTCAGCTTGTATAGTGTGTATTGTGTACGTTGCCATTGTTTCTCTGACGTCCTAGTGGATGCTGGGGACTCCGTAAGGACCATGGGGAATAGACGGCTCCGCAGGAGACTGGGCACATCTAAAGAAAGATTTAGGACTATCTGGTGTGCACTGGCTCCTCCCCCTATGACCCTCCTCCAAGCCTCAGTTAGATTTCTGTGCCCGGCTGAGCTGGATGCACACTAGGGGCTCTCCTGAGCTCCTAGGAAGAAAGTGTTTGTTATTTTTTTTTATTTTCAGTGAGACCTGCTGGCAACAGGCTCACTGCAGCGAGGGACTAAGGGGAGAAGAAGCGAACCTACCTAAGTAGGTTAACCTACCTACTCATACAGATGTGTCCGTCTACACCTGGCATTTTTGCGCCACATGGTGCTACTTAGACCCTCCGCAATAGAAAGCAATTCCCGTAGTTTCTTACTGTTTCCTGATTATTATTATTTTATTTTCATGTTCTGTGCATCGTAGCCGCCCACGTGTTCTCTTATCGCGTGCTAGGTACTTATGATTAGTGTTATTGTCACTGCGGAATTGCTGTGACGTCTCAGATTAAGCCCAGTGATGTCCGCTGCCGGACAGGGCACGGTCGCTTGTATCTGCCCTGATTAGCCAATAAATCACACACATTATTACGTGTAACGCCAGCGTCCGTATTCAGGGTACCCGCGCATAGTACTTTTGTTTCTTTAATATTGTGAATGAGAGACACATTTAGTAAAAAAGTCTTATCGGAGCGAATGGCGTGGCTTAAGTCTCAATGTCTGTGGCGCACCATATTTGGCGCAATGTAAGGATAAGTGTATGCGTATATATCTGTATGTTGCAGCCATGTCACACTAAAATGAGCCAGACCGCCTCATATTGTGTATCCTGGGGGATTGAGGTGAGGTTTAGGTGGTCTATTACAAATTGCACAGACTAAGCATAGATAAAACAGTCACAAGCCCCAAATGTGCTCATAGCCTGTACAGCAGGGTGGTATAGGGGGTCATTCCGAGTTGATCGCTAGATAAAAATGTTCGCAACGCAGCGATTAAGTGAAAAAGCGGCACTTCTGCACATGTGACGCAATGCGCACGCGCGACGTACTTTCACAACAGCCGTTGTAGTTTTACACAAGATCTAGCGAGGCTTTTCATTCGCAATGTCCGCCGCAGAGTGATTGACATGAAGTAGGCGTTTCTGGGTGTCAACTGACCGTTTTCAGGGAGTGATCGAAAAAACGCAGGCGTGCCCGAAAAACGCAGGCGTGGCTGGCCGAACGCAGGGCGTGTTCGTGACTTCAAATCCGGAACTGAACAGTCTGAAGTGATCGCAAGCGCTGAGTAGGTCTGGAGCTACTCTGAAACTGCACAACATTATTTTGTATACGCTCTGCGATCCTTTCGTTCGCACTTCTGCTAAGCTAAAATACACTCCCAGTGGGAGGCGGCATAGCGTTTGCACGGCTGCTAAAAACTGCTAGCGAGCGAACAACTCGGAATGACCCCCATAGTCCTTTTGTCTTTCACTTATTTGAGCCTATTGTGTTTCCCCTTATTGCGTGTGTGCTTAAAGTAGCTAACTATGTTTATTTCCCACTTCCATGTTCAGGTGATTTCCCAACTTCCGCGAAGTCACCGGAATGTGTTCCGATATTTGGTGGCGTTTCTGCGAGAGCTGCTGAAGTACACTAGCGACAACAACCTGAGCGCCAGCCTGATTGGTAAGCACTGCACACCGCGCCGGCCATACAACTTACTGAGGCATCCATTACTGGGCCCCAAAGTTCCCTCCCCTGGCCGCCTTGCCCTCACGCTTAGTACAGAGCGGACAGGGAATGTGTTATCTCTTGGTGTCTCAATTCAGTTACCTAATCATTACCAATGCAGTGCGTTAGTGGCTGGTAAAACTTCCCAGAATGCTCTGTCAGGGCATGCTGGGTAGTACAGTTCCACAACATCTGGTTGCTTTCCATTGCTGCATTTGTCTGGGTTGTAATATGTATATTTTATGTGCACACAGCGACTGTATTCACCAGTCTCCTCCTCCGACCTCCGCCAAACCTGGTGGGGAAGCAGACTGCGAGTGAGCGCCAGCGGGGGAGCACTTTCATCCTGGGGTTCCTGCTGGCGGGGGACGAGGAATGAGGACAGTAAGAATAAATGACACGGCACAAGACTGAGACCTGAAGCTCTGTATGAGGATGTGACCTGTCCGCTGCAGAGACGAGAGGACGAGCCGGCGGAAGTCACTCA
Organism: Pseudophryne corroboree; assembly: GCF_028390025.1. Classification (NCBI taxonomy): domain Eukaryota; kingdom Metazoa; phylum Chordata; class Amphibia; order Anura; family Myobatrachidae; genus Pseudophryne; species Pseudophryne corroboree. The sequence continues at coordinate 467,561,135 of NC_086451.1, forward strand.
TGGTACCGTTTCCTCCTTTATGCCATAGGAGCAGACACCACACAAGGACTTCTCCGTGGGAGGCTGGAACCCTAAAGTGGTGCAGGGTCTTCTCTGGTCCATGTGAAACGCAGGTCACCTCTTTTGTTACCGTGAACACTTTGGTCCTTGCCCTTTTGTTTGCTCTTAACACTGGTGCCATAGTCTTGTTCAATTTATGTGCGATATGGTTCTATTTAAGTGCCCTTTGCTCCGTTCTCCTTACATTTCAAGTGACTTGGTGCCCGACGCGTTTCATCGATTCTGCATTTGTTTCTGGCTTGGAGACCTGACGAAGACTATAGGATTGGTTGGTTGTCTGTTCATTTTTTTACATACAGTCCTTCTCTTTCAGCCACACAGGTTGACACGTCCACTTACAACACTAGCCATCTTCCGAACACCCCTTTCATGTTCCGTGCGCATTAGCATAGTCTTTGTAGTGGGAGCGGGAAGCAGAATCACTGTGTTAGACCTTTTCAGCTGTCCGCTTGATGTACAGTACTGTAACTATTGGACTGCAGCAATTATGTGATTACCCCATACCTTATAATGTACAAGTGCTGCTTATACTATGGGACTAGGTCTAGAATATAGTTAAATACATTTCACTCTTCTCATTATGTGCAACAATAACTCCCGTCATTTTTAATTTGTCTGTACTGCTGATTTGTGTACAAAAAAAATCAATTCTTTCTAGCAATTTATGGTCTTTTATCTCTGAAAAACAGATTAGGCTGTGTTATAAACACTACATGACATAAAACTACATGGGAGAATATGTATACAGTGTATCCAATGGATTTTTGTTTTTGGTTATATTTAACTTTTTTTGTATCCTCACCAAGAATGTTTTTCCTTTTTAAAGTGCATCTGTAAACTAACTCGGTGGGAGCAGCCGCTTGGTGGGCTGAACTGGTTTTCACAACTATGGAGCCTAATATTGTGCTAGGAATAGGTGACCTCCCTGAGGCACTGAAGTGCCTCATACCTCAGTGATGTCAGCGGTTTTAGCAAGCTGGGAGCAGCCACTTGGTGGTCTGCACTGGTTTTCACGACTATGGAGCCTGATATTGTGCTAGGAATAGGTGACCTCACTGAGGCACTGAAGTGCCTCATACCTCAGTGATATCAGCAGTTTCCAGTGAGCTGGGAGCAGACAGATGGTGGGCTACACTGGTTTTCACGACCATGGAGCCTGATATTGTGCTAGGAATAGGTGACCTCACTGAGGCACTGAAGTGCCTCATACCTCAGTGATGTCAGCGGTTTCTAGTGAACTGGTTTACCTGAGTTATATGCTTTTGGTTCAGCATACTATGCCTTCTTCCACCGTGTGTCGGCAAAATCTCCCATAAAGTCTAGTAACGAGAAGGGCTTTTCCCTCTGTCATTACGTGACGCATACAGTATGACCATTCAGGCTAATTTGGTGGCAGCAGAATACGATGTGTCACTGTAGCAGATATCTGTGCACAGGGGAAGTGAGCTTGTAGCAGTATTTTGCTTGTCATACATGATTGATGCTTTTTAAAAGTATTTTATTTAGGTTATTTATTTTTGTAGGTTAAAGAATTAAAAAACAAAATGTTTTCAGCATTTCAACGCGTTTCTCCGTAATTTCATATGGAATGAGAAATGCCAAAAATGTTATTTAATACTTCAGATCGGAAATATATATCATGTCAGTGGCTTGATGCTTTAAAGGAGTTTTGTGTCCAACTTATGAAGTGCTGGTTACCAATCGGTGATGGGCAGAGCCAGGTATATACAGTAACTGAACCCTGACTTCTAGGTCCCGTCTCACTACTGTAAGGCTCGGCCGGTGTTCATCCATCCTTTCCTACAAATCCACCGGACAGCTTGATATGATCACTGGTTAAATGTACATTATTATGTGTACCCCAGTTTTACAGTGTTATTCCTATGTGATGCTGTATTACCTGCTCTGGTTCCTGGCAGATCTGCGTTACTGTTTATCCCACGTCAGCAAAGTGATGATGTATATGTACAGTGGTGGAACCCAGTCCGGATACTTGTTACTGGGTCGGTTCCTTTCCCATTAATCATGAACCACAGAAGAGTGCTAGAGGTTCCGGGACTTGTATGCAGCCACGCATTTAAGTGGGTCGGCGATGTATCAATCCTTCAATGGACGACAAGTGGAAGTTTTTCCCAAAGTGATCACTGATTGGTTGTTATGGGAAATAGCGCCTACGTTCTTTATAAGGTTTGATGCATCTTCTCCCAGTCTCAAGAAGGTGATAGGAGACCGACTAGTGACTAGCTAGTCTTGGGTAGTGCTTCATCAGTACATTTAAAAAGATGAAGGTTCCGTCACTTTTATACTGGATGAAGGCCTGAATATATGATGCTTCATGTGCTGGGACAACCTATACAGTATAGATATAAACTGCCAACGCAATATATACAGGGGGAAGGGGGCATCTCACTGAGTATTTTATTGGCTGGTGATAGAACCCCGGGAAGAGAATAGCTCTGATTTTTTTTAGTGTAACAGAATATAATGACCATTCGCTCACACAACATTGTAGAGGAGATTAATCGAAGCTTGGACAGAGATAAACTACCAACCAATCAGCTCCTGTCGTCATTTTTTCAAACACAACCTGTAATATAACAGCTAGATGGTGATTAAGTGGTACTTTAACTCTCTCCACTCTATGGGGTCTATTTACTAAGCCTTGGATGGAGATAAAGTCGCTGGAGGTAAAGTACCAGCCAATCAGCTCCCAACTGCCATGCCACAGGCTGTGTTTGAAAATGACAGTTAGGAGCTGATTGCCTGGTACTTTATCTCCAGCCAAGGCTTAGTAAGTAGACCCCTATATCTCCCAAATCTCTACCTGTGTGTGGTGACTCTTTGTACCATGCAGCAATCTTCTAGTCTGGTCAGTATGTAGGTTACGCTAGGTAGGTATGGAACAGCTAATATTTCCCAAAACGCACTTTGAGTCTTTATCTCCCGAGATATTACCAAAACGTACATTCGTACATTACGGTGTCCCTTGCCTAAATGGTTACGGTTCGGGAACTTTAGTTCTGCGGTCTCTTGAGGAGACCTCTAAAGCCTCAGTCGTGCAGAGTCTGAATGCCCGATTTAGTTATAGGTTCTCTGTTCAGTGAGATTTCTTAATATATCTTATCGTGTTACTAAAATATATATACACCTGTTCCAAAGGAGCCTCTTTCCTCTGTACTCCCTTTTGATCTTTTGTTGGATACACTTCTAGAAAGCTGTATCCAACCGTATTTGGTTGTGAACTTCTCTGTCTTCAGTAGGGCACGCAAGCAAGCACTCCACATACAGATGTGTCTTCCGCTGATACCGGAGGAGTTATGCGGCTGGGGAGCGGGGACATGCCCTCTGCTCACCAAGTACTGTCAGATCATGTGGAATGTTCCTTACAGCTAGCAAAACCAAAGGCTGTAGAAAGCCTAACTTTGGATGTTTCGACCTTCTGCTTTACTGGTTCAGGACGGTGGGTGCAGCCCTATGGTCTCTAAGGCCCAGCCAATCAGCTCCTAACTGCCATGTTACAGGCTGTGTTGGACAGATGAGAATTAGGAGCTGATTGGTTGGGATTTTATCTCCACTCTCCAAGGCTTGATAAATCAGGGCCTAAGACTCTTATGTCACACAGTGGATATCTCTTTGGGATATCTGTTGCTCCATTCACTCAGTTAACCTGACTGTGGTTGCCATGGTGGTAGGCAACTGTTTATTAGTGTTAATACCAGATACTTCTAGCATAGTGAATAGTGATCTGTATGGCACTGAGGGTGAAATCTACAGTAACAGCTGCAGCATCATAGTAATAGCATCTTCGAGTTTTATCCTGGTAAATGTTATAATATTCCGATGTTGGGGGCTTATCTCATGTCACACTTTGTGTCCTGTCCTCCGTGTATTACACTGCATATGGTGGTTTGTACTGTTTGTGTGTGTGAGAACCCCCTGGTTTCCCTGCACCTCCTTGGATACGAGCTTCCTCGGTACTCGCTAGTTATGACTGTACCTGTACATCCGCCTCCTCTGTTCAGACTAGTGGAACTTTATGTATCTTTTGGTCACCAATTTATTTTTATATGTAGTTAATTTATTTGGTACATAAAATGTATGGACAAAATGAATAGCATTGTGTAACGAATAAAGTACTTTTATGTCATCACAGTATGTTTGTTTTTTATTCCCTTGGACGTCTGGTGATACTTCCCTTGGAACGTTGCCTACGTAAGATTCTAGTAATGAAGCATGCAGCCGGCTTTCTGTGTATGGGGGTTGTATGTACTGTGAGCCTTACCCAACCCATATAATCTCCTACAGGATTCTCCATACAGTAACTCCCACATTAACTTCTAGAAGGTCACATCATTCCCAGTATACCTCCCGGAGATCACAGCTTAGCTCCCCAGTATCCTCCATCATTCCCAGTATACCTCCCGGAGATCACAGCTTAGCTCCCCAGTATCCTCCATCATTCCCAATATACCTCCCGGAGATCACAGCTTAGCTCCTCAATAACCTGCATCATTCCCAATATACCTCCCGGAGGTCACAGCTTAGTTCCTCAGTATCCTCCATCATTCCCAGTATACCTCCCGGAGATCACAGCTTAGCTCCCCAGTATCCTCCATCATTCCCAGTATACCTCCCGGAGATCACAGCTTAGCTCCCCAGTATCCTCCATCATTCCCAGTATACCTCCCGGAGATCACAGCTTAGCTCCCCAGTATCCTCCATCATTCCCAGTATACCTCCCGGAGATCACAGCTTAGCTCCCCAGTATCCTCCATCATTCCCAGTATACCTCCCGGAGATCACAGCTTAGCTCCCCAGTATCCTCCATCATTCCCAGTATACCTCCTGGAGATCACAGCTTAGCTCCTCAATAACCTGCATCATTCCCAATATACCTCCCGGAGATCACAGCTTAGCTCCTCAATAACCTGCATCATTCCCAATATACCTCCCGGAGGTCACAGCTTAGTTCCTCAGTATCCTCCATCATTCCCAGTATACCTCCCGGAGATCACAGCTTAGCTCCCCAGTATCCTCCATCATTCCCAGTATACCTCCCGGAGATCACAGCTTAGCTCCCCAGTATCCTCCATCATTCCCAGTATACCTCCCGGAGATCACAGCTTAGCTCCCCAGTATCCTCCATCATTCCCAGTATACCTCCCGGAGATCACAGCTTAGCTCCCCAGTATCCTCCATCATTCCCAGTATACCTCCCGGAGATCACAGCTTAGCTCCCCAGTATCCTCCATCATTCCCAGTATACCTCCTGGAGATCACAGCTTAGCTCCTCAATAACCTGCATCATTCCCAATATACCTCCCGGAGATCACAGCTTAGCTCCTCAATAACCTGCATCATTCCCAATATACCTCCCGGAGGTCACAGCTTAGTTCCTCAGTATCCTCCATCATTCCCAGTATACCTCCCGGAGATCACAGCTTAGCTCCCCAGTATCCTCCATCATTCCCAGTATACCTCCCGGAGATCACAGCTTAGCTCCTCAATAACCTGCATCATTCCCAATATACCTCCCGGAGATCACAGCTTAGCTCCCCAGTATCCTCCATCATTCCCAGTATACCTCCCGGAGATCACAGCTTAGCTCCCCAGTATCCTCCATCATTCCCAGTATACCTCCTGGAGATCACAGCTTAGCTCCTCAATAACCTGCATCATTCCCAATATACCTCCCGGAGATCACAGCTTAGCTCCTCAATAACCTGCATCATTCCCAATATACCTCCCGGAGATCACAGCTTAGCTCCCCAGTATCCTCCATCATTCCCAGTATACCTCCCGGAGATCACAGCTTAGCTCCCCAGTATCCTCCATCATTCCCAGTATACCTCCCGGAGATCACAGCTTAGCTCCCCAGTATCCTCCATCATTCCCAGTATACCTCCCGGAGATCACAGCTTAGCTCCCCAGTATCCTCCATCATTCCCAGTATACCTCCCGGAGATCACAGCTTAGCTCCCCAGTATCCTCCATCATTCCCAGTATACCTCCTGGAGATCACAGCTTAGCTCCTCAATAACCTGCATCATTCCCAATATACCTCCCGGAGATCACAGCTTAGCTCCTCAATAACCTGCATCATTCCCAATATACCTCCCGGAGGTCACAGCTTAGTTCCTCAGTATCCTCCATCATTCCCAGTATACCTCCCGGAGATCACAGCTTAGCTCCCCAGTATCCTCCATCATTCCCAGTATACCTCCCGGAGATCACAGCTTAGCTCCCCAGTATCCTCCATCATTCCCAGTATACCTCCCGGAGATCACAGCTTAGCTCCCCAGTATCCTCCATCATTCCCAGTATACCTCCCGGAGATCACAGCTTAGCTCCCCAGTATCCTCCATCATTCCCAGTATACCTCCCGGAGATCACAGCTTAGCTCCCCAGTATCCTCCATCATTCCCAGTATACCTCCTGGAGATCACAGCTTAGCTCCTCAATAACCTGCATCATTCCCAATATACCTCCCGGAGATCACAGCTTAGCTCCTCAATAACCTGCATCATTCCCAATATACCTCCCGGAGGTCACAGCTTAGTTCCTCAGTATTCTCCATCATTCCCAGTATACCTCCCGGAGATCACAGCTTAGCTCCCCAGTATCCTCCATCATTCCCAGTATACCTCCCGGAGATCACAGCTTAGCTCCCCAGTATCCTCCATCATTCCCAGTATACCTCCCGGAGATCACAGCTTAGCTCCCCAGTATCCTCCATCATTCCCAGTATACCTCCCGGAGATCACAGCTTAGCTCCCCAGTATCCTCCATCATTCCCAGTATACCTCCCGGAGATCACAGCTTAGCTCCCCAGTATCCTCCATCATTCCCAGTATACCTCCTGGAGATCACAGCTTAGCTCCTCAATAACCTGCATCATTCCCAATATACCTCCCGGAGATCACAGCTTAGCTCCTCAATAACCTGCATCATTCCCAATATACCTCCCGGAGGTCACAGCTTAGTTCCTCAGTATCCTCCATCATTCCCAGTATACCTCCCGGAGATCACAGCTTAGCTCCCCAGTATCCTCCATCATTCCCAGTATACCTCCCGGAGATCACAGCTTAGCTCCTCAATAACCTGCATCATTCCCAATATACCTCCCGGAGATCACAGCTTAGCTCCCCAGTATCCTCCATCATTCCCAGTATACCTCCCGGAGATCACAGCTTAGCTCCCCAGTATCCTCCATCATTCCCAGTATACCTCCTGGAGATCACAGCTTAGCTCCTCAATAACCTGCATCATTCCCAATATACCTCCCGGAGATCACAGCTTAGCTCCTCAATAACCTGCATCATTCCCAATATACCTCCCGGAGATCACAGCTTAGCTCCCCAGTATCCTCCATCATTCCCAGTATACCTCCCGGAGATCACAGCTTAGCTCCCCAGTATCCTCCATCATTCCCAGTATACCTCCCGGAGATCACAGCTTAGCTCCCCAGTATCCTCCATCATTCCCAGTATACCTCCCGGAGATCACAGCTTAGCTCCCCAGTATCCTCCATCATTCCCAGTATACCTCCCGGAGATCACAGCTTAGCTCCCCAGTATCCTCCATCATTCCCAGTATACCTCCCGGAGATCACAGCTTAGCTCCCCAGTATCCTCCATCATTCCCAGTATACCTCCTGGAGATCACAGCTTAGCTCCTCAATAACCTGCATCATTCCCAATATACCTCCCGGAGATCACAGCTTAGCTCCTCAATAACCTGCATCATTCCCAATATACCTCCCGGAGGTCACAGCTTAGTTCCTCAGTATCCTCCATCATTCCCAGTATACCTCCCGGAGATCACAGCTTAGCTCCCCAGTATCCTCCATCATTCCCAGTATACCTCCCGGAGATCACAGCTTAGCTCCCCAGTATCCTCCATCATTCCCAGTATACCTCCCGGAGATCACAGCTTAGCTCCCCAGTATCCTCCATCATTCCCAGTATACCTCCCGGAGATCACAGCTTAGCTCCCCAGTATCCTCCATCATTCCCAGTATACCTCCCGGAGATCACAGCTTAGCTCCCCAGTATCCTCCATCATTCCCAGTATACCTCCTGGAGATCACAGCTTAGCTCCTCAATAACCTGCATCATTCCCAATATACCTCCCGGAGATCACAGCTTAGCTCCTCAATAACCTGCATCATTCCCAATATACCTCCCGGAGGTCACAGCTTAGTTCCTCAGTATCCTCCATCATTCCCAGTATACCTCCCGGAGATCACAGCTTAGCTCCCCAGTATCCTCCATCATTCCCAGTATACCTCCCGGAGATCACAGCTTAGCTCCCCAGTATCCTCCATCATTCCCAGTATACCTCCCGGAGATCACAGCTTAGCTCCCCAGTATCCTCCATCATTCCCAGTATACCTCCTGGAGATCACAGCTTAGCTCCTCAATAACCTGCATCATTCCCAATATACCTCCCGGAGATCACAGCTTAGCTCCTCAATAACCTGCATCATTCCCAATATACCTCCCGGAGATCACAGCTTAGCTCCCCAGTATCCTCCATCATTCCCAATATACCTCCCGGAGATCACAGCTTAGCTCCCCAGTATCCTCCATCATTCCCAGTATACCTCCCGGAGATCACAGCTTAGCTCCCCAGTATCCTCCATCATTCCCAGTATACCTCCCGGAGATCACAGCTTAGCTCCCCAGTATCCTCCATCATTCCCAGTATACCTCCCGGAGATCACAGCTTAGCTCCCCAGTATCCTCCATCATTCCCAGTATACCTCCTGGAGATCACAGCTTAGCTCCTCAATAACCTGCATCATTCCCAATATACCTCCCGGAGATCACAGCTTAGCTCCTCAATAACCTGCATCATTCCCAATATACCTCCCGGAGGTCACAGCTTAGTTCCTCAGTATCCTCCATCATTCCCAGTATACCTCCCGGAGATCACAGCTTAGCTCCCCAGTATCCTCCATCATTCCCAGTATACCTCCCGGAGATCACAGCTTAGCTCCCCAGTATCCTCCATCATTCCCAGTATACCTCCCGGAGATCACAGCTTAGCTCCCCAGTATCCTCCATCATTCCCAGTATACCTCCCGGAGATCACAGCTTAGCTCCCCAGTATCCTCCATCATTCCCAGTATACCTCCCGGAGATCACAGCTTAGCTCCCCAGTATCCTCCATCATTCCCAGTATACCTCCTGGAGATCACAGCTTAGCTCCTCAATAACCTGCATCATTCCCAATATACCTCCCGGAGATCACAGCTTAGCTCCTCAATAACCTGCATCATTCCCAATATACCTCCCGGAGGTCACAGCTTAGTTCCTCAGTATTCTCCATCATTCCCAGTATACCTCCCGGAGATCACAGCTTAGCTCCCCAGTATCCTCCATCATTCCCAGTATACCTCCCGGAGATCACAGCTTAGCTCCCCAGTATCCTCCATCATTCCCAGTATACCTCCCGGAGATCACAGCTTAGCTCCCCAGTATCCTCCATCATTCCCAGTATACCTCCCGGAGATCACAGCTTAGCTCCCCAGTATCCTCCATCATTCCCAGTATACCTCCCGGAGATCACAGCTTAGCTCCCCAGTATCCTCCATCATTCCCAGTATACCTCCTGGAGATCACAGCTTAGCTCCTCAATAACCTGCATCATTCCCAATATACCTCCCGGAGATCACAGCTTAGCTCCTCAATAACCTGCATCATTCCCAATATACCTCCCGGAGGTCACAGCTTAGTTCCTCAGTATCCTCCATCATTCCCAGTATACCTCCCGGAGATCACAGCTTAGCTCCCCAGTATCCTCCATCATTCCCAGTATACCTCCCGGAGATCACAGCTTAGCTCCTCAATAACCTGCATCATTCCCACTATACCTCCCGGAGATCACAGCTTAGCTCCCCAGTATCCTCCATCATTCCCAGTATACCTCCCGGAGATCACAGCTTAGCTCCCCAGTATCCTCCATCATTCCCAGTATACCTCCTGGAGATCACAGCTTAGCTCCTCAATAACCTGCATCATTCCCAATATACCTCCCGGAGATCACAGCTTAGCTCCTCAATAACCTGCATCAGTCCCAATATACCTCCCGGAGATCACAGCTTAGCTCCCCAGTATCCTCCATCATTCCCAGTATACCTCCCGGAGATCACAGCTTAGCTCCCCAGTATCCTCCATCATTCCCAGTATACCTCCCGGAGATCACAGCTTAGCTCCCCAGTATCCTCCATCATTCCCAGTATACCTCCCGGAGATCACAGCTTAGCTCCCCAGTATCCTCCATCATTCCCAGTATACCTCCCGGAGATCACAGCTTAGCTCCCCAGTATCCTCCATCATTCCCAGTATACCTCCTGGAGATCACAGCTTAGCTCCTCAATAACCTGCATCATTCCCAATATACCTCCCGGAGATCACAGCTTAGCTCCTCAATAACCTGCATCATTCCCAATATACCTCCCGGAGGTCACAGCTTAGTTCCTCAGTATCCTCCATCATTCCCAGTATACCTCCCGGAGATCACAGCTTAGCTCCCCAGTATCCTCCATCATTCCCAGTATACCTCCCGGAGATCACATCTTAGCTCCCCAGTATCCTCCATCATTCCCAGTATACCTCCCGGAGATCACAGCTTAGCTCCCCAGTATCCTCCATCATTCCCAGTATACCTCCCGGAGATCACAGCTTAGCTCCCCAGTATCCTCCATCATTCCCAGTATACCTCCCGGAGATCACAGCTTAGCTCCCCAGTATCCTCCATCATTCCCAGTATACCTCCTGGAGATCACAGCTTAGCTCCTCAATAACCTGCATCATTCCCAATATACCTCCCGGAGATCACAGCTTAGCTCCTCAATAACCTGCATCATTCCCAATATACCTCCCGGAGGTCACAGCTTAGTTCCTCAGTATCCTCCATCATTCCCAGTATACCTCCCGGAGATCACCGCTTAGCTCCCCAGTATCCTCCATCATTCCCAGTATACCTCCCGGAGATCACAGCTTAGCTCCTCAATAACCTGCATCATTCCCAATATACCTCCCGGAGATCACAGCTTAGCTCCCCAGTATCCTCCATCATTCCCAGTATACCTCCCGGAGATCACAGCTTAGCTCCCCAGTATCCTCCATCATTCCCAGTATACCTCCTGGAGATCACAGCTTAGCTCCTCAATAACCTGCATCATTCCCAATATACCTCCCGGAGATCACAGCTTAGCTCCTCAATAACCTGCATCATTCCCAATATACCTCCCGGAGATCACAGCTTAGCTCCCCAGTATCCTCCATCATTCCTAGTATACCTCCCGGAGATAACAGCTTAGCTCCTCGATAACCTCTGCCATTCCAAATATAACTCCCAGAGGTCACAGCTTAGCTCCTCAATAATCTGCATCATTCCCAGTATTCCTCCCGGAGGTCACATCTTAGCTCCCCAGTATCCTCCATCATTCCCAGTATACCTCCCGGAGATCGCTGCTTAGCTCCCCAGTATCCTCCATCATTCCCAGTATACCTCCCGGAGATCGCTGCTTAGCTCCCCAGTATCCTCCATCATTCCCAGTATACCTCCCGGAGATCACAGCTTAGCTCCCCAGTATCCTCCATCATTCCCAGTATACCTCCCGGATATCACAGCTTAGCTCCCCAGTATCCTCCATCATTCCCAGTATACCTCCCGGAGATCACAGCTTAGCTCCCCAGTATCCTCCATCATTCCCAGTATACCTCCCGGAGATCACAGCTTAGCTCCTCAGTATCCTCCATCATCCCCAGTATACCTCCCGGAGATCACAGCTTAGCTCCCCAGTATCCTCCATCATTCCCAGTATACCTCCCGGAGATCACAGCTTAGCTCCCCAGTATCCTCCATCATTCCCAGTATACCTCCCGGAGATCACAGCTTAGCTCTCCAGTATCCTCCATCATTCCCAGTATACCTCCCGGAGATCACAGCTTAGCTCTCCAGTATCCTCCATCATTCCCAGTATACCTCCCGGAGATCACAGCTTAGCTCCCCAGTATCCTCCATCATTCCCAGTATACCTCCCGGAGATCACAGCTTAGCTCCCCAGTATCCTCCATCATTCCCAGTATACCTCCCGGAGATCACAGCTTAGCTCCCCAGTATCCTCCATCATTCCCAGTATACCTCCCGGAGATCACAGCTTAGCTCCCCAGTATCCTCCATCATTCCCAGTATACCTCCCGGAGATCACAGCTTAGCTCCCCAGTATCCTCCATCATTCCCAGTATACCTCCCGGAGATCACAGCTTAGCTCCTCAATAACCTGCATCATTCCCAATATACCTCCCGGAGATCACAGCTTAGCTCCCCAGTATCCTCCATCATTCCCCGTATACCTCCTGGAGATCACAGTTTAGCTCCCCAGTATCCTCTATCATTCCCAGTATACCTCCCGGAGATCACAGCTTAGCTCCCCAGTATCCTCCATCATTCCCAGTATACCTCCCGGAGGTCACAGCTTAGCTCCTCAATAACCTGCGTCATTCCCAGTATACCTCCTGAGGTCACAGCTTAGCTCCTCAATAACCTGCATCATTCCCGGTATACCTTCCGGAGGTCACAGCTTAGTTCCTCGATAACCTGCATCATTCTCAATATACCTCCCGGAGGTCACAGCTTAGCTCCTCAATGATACCCCTTTTACACTTGCACGAAAGTTCATTCCCGGGAATGTGTCCCGGTATATTTGCCGGGACACATTCCCGGGAATGACCCTTTTACATTCAGCGGCCCGACCCGGCATATTGCCGGGTCGGTGACGTCACCGCTGAGTCTCCCGGGGACGGTGCTTGGAGATAATCTTCTCTGAGCCTCGTCTCCTTCTATGAAGAGAACGGGTGCTGGGTCGCCTTGACCCGGTATACCCGTTTACACTGCCAGCTTCCCGGGACGGTCCCGGGATCAACCCTGGTCGAGACCTGGGATGAATTCCCGGGATGCTCGTCCCGGGAAATGGTCCCTGTACCCATTCACACTCGCAAAAATCCCGGGATGATGCGCGTTCACGTGCAATATCCCGGGATTTTTCTGCGAGTGTAAAAGGGGTATAACCTGCATCATTCCCGGTATACCTCCTGGAGGTCACAGCTTAGCTCCTCGATAACCTGCATCATTCTCAATATACCTCCCGGAGGTCACAGCTTAGCTCCTCAATAACCTGCATCATTCCCAGTATACCTACCGGAGGTCACAGCTTAGCTCCTCAATAACCTGCATCATTCCCAGTATACCTCCCGGAGGTCACAGCTTAGCTTCCCCTCCTCCATTACCAGGTTACCTTCCAGAAGAGCTGCATCTGACTGTGGTCTGTACCCATCACCTGTGTCCCCACCCTCTATACTGGGAGCTTAGTAAATCCAAAATAGTCTGGAACACCATACAGTAGTTCTACTCAGAGGAAATATAGGCAACAACAATGACCGGCGTACCCGGAGCGCATTGGTCATCGGATTTTAACAAAATAAGTTCTGTGATCTGATGTCACTCATTTGAGTTTTGTTCAGCTGTAAATCCATCTCAATCCCTACTGATATATAAAAATAAAACATATGTTTGTTGCCCAATCACGGGCAAACCTTTCAATCAATTGACTTGACAATTGGTATAAGAATAGCTTAGAGGCCGGGTCAGAACAGACCCGGTCTTATGTCCTAGACAGTGATCGCGCTGAGCCGAAAAAAAAGTGGGTCCCAGGGACCCCTCACTTTTAAAAATTGGAGTCCTAACTGTCCTTTTCTGGGTCCCATCGGAATGAAGGTTCTTATTAATGATTCAAAAATAAAAACAGCGTTGATTTGGACGGGTGTAGTATGGTATGCCGGCGGTCGGGCTCCCGGCGACCAGCATACCTACGCCGGGAGCCCGACCGCTGGCATATCGACAGTGTGGCAAGCGCAAATGAGCCCCTTGCGGGCTCGCTGTGCGCGCCACGCTATTTTATTCTCCCTCCAGGGGGGTCGTGGACCCCCACGAGGGAGAATAAGTGTCGGTATGCCGGTTGTCGGGATTCCGGCGCCGGTATACTGTGTGCCAGGATCCCGACAGCCAGCATACTGAAGACCACCTGATTTGGACATTACAAAAAAGTGTTGCGGGAGGGAAGTGACAATGGTGCTGGGCTGTGTAGCATACAGGCCACTTTGCACCAGAGCTGTAACTAGACATTTTGGCGCCCTTTGGCAGAAAGTGAATTGGTGCTCCCTCTCCTATATCCGAAAGAAGGGACAGTGTGCGCCGAGGGCGTGCAGCAAAAAGGTAGGGGTCACAGGAAATACAGGCTCTTATAGAAGCTATCAGAGACGTGCTACAAATTCCTGATAAGGTGTCAGAGAAGTGTGATGAATCTTATTTCATTGTAAAAAAGAAGTCCTCAGTCACTTCCTGTGTCAAAGGAATTGAATATCCTGTTTGAAGAACCGTGGGTAAATCCTGAGAAGAAATTTCAAATCCCTGAAAAGTTACTCTCATCCTTTCCTTTTCCTCCTGAGGATAGGAAAAGATGGGAACAGCCACCGATAGTGGATGCATCCGTATCCAGGTTGTCACGGAAGATTGTGTTATCCGTCCCTGGTGCAGCCTCCCTGAAAGACACAGCTGATCGGAAGATTGAGACTACACTCAAATAGTGTTCATTCTAGCACCCTGCACCTTTTAAATCCTGTGCAGTTCCTCTTTGCTGCCTGAGGTGTCGCTCTCTGCTCTGGTGCTTCTCAGCACACACAGGTCTGTATCACAGCACTGAGTAACAGATCAGAGTGTGCTGAGAAGCACCACAGCAGAGAGCGATACCCCAGGCAGGAAAGAGGAACTGCACGGATTTTGAAAGGTGTAGGGTGCTAGAATGAACACTAATCAAATACTTGTACACAGCTGCTAGGGTGGCTCAGAGACCCACTATAGCATGTGTGTGAATTACTAAAGCCATTTCTAAATGGTCGGGTAACCTTATTGAAGGGTTGAATTCCTTATCTAGGGGGGAGATTGTGTTGCTCCTGCAACATATACAGGATTCTGTGAACTTTATGGTGGAAGCCATAAAAGAAGTAGGTTTGCTTAATGCATGCACTACTGCTATGGCAATATCAGCACGCAGGGGCTTATGGTTACGCCAGTGGACTGCGGTCACGGACTCCAGGAAAGGCGTGGAAGGTCTACCCTTCACAGGAGAGGCCTTTTTTAGAGATGAACTGGACAAATGGATCTCCAAAGCTACTGCAGGTAAGTCCACATATCTTCCTTCTGCAGCTCCCCCAACCAGGAAGACCTACTCAGGACCTACCCTACAGTCCATTCGGACTGCCACGTTTAAGGGCAAAGTCAGAGGATCTTCTAATGCCAATAGAGGCGCTAGAGGAAAACCACGCAAACCAGCAACTGCCGGTTCTCAGGAACAGAGCTCCAGTGCTGCTTCCTCAAAGCCTTCTGCATGACGGTGGACTGTGTGGCCTGGAGGACTGGCAGGTGGGAGCCCGACTAAGAAATTTCAGTCACATTTAGACAGCATCATGCCAGGATCCCTGGGTCATAGATCTTATTTCCCACGGCTACAGACTGGAGTTCCAGGAGCTCCCACCTCACGGATTCTTCAAATCAGGCTTACCAGCTTCACAAGAGGCAAGTATAAGCTTACAGGATGCCATTCAAAAACTGGTACAGACTCAGGTCATTGTTCCAGTTCCACCTCATCTGCAAAACAAGGGGTACTATTCCAACTTGTTTGTAGTACCGGAACCGGAAGGTTCGGTAAGACCGATTTTGAATCTAAAATCGTTGAACCCGTACTTACGAGTGTTCAAATTCAAGATGGAGTCTCTGAGAGGGTGATCTCAGGTCTGGAGGAGGGGGAATTCCTAGTGTCTCTGGATATCAAGGATGCGTACCTTCACATTCCGAACTGGCCGCCTCACCTGGCTTATCTATGCTTTGCACTACCAGACTGTCACTACCAGTTTCAGGCCCTGTCATTTGGTCTCTCCACGGCACTGAGGGTGTTCACCAAGGTGATGGCAGAGATGATGTTTCTTCTTCGCAAGCAGGGAATGAACATAATTCCATACCTGGACGATCTTCTGATAAAGGTACCGTCCATGGAAAGGTTGTTGAGCAGCATTGGCTCACAACCAAAATACTCCTGGATCACGGGTGAATTCTAAATCTCCCGAAATCTCATTTAGAGCCAACACGGAGGCTCCCATTTCTGGGAATAATACTGGACACAGAGTCACAAAGTTTTTCTTCCGTTGGAAAAGGCATTGGTAATCCAGTCGATGGTTCGGGATGTCCTGAAGCCAACCCGGATATCGGTGCATCTATGCATTCGCCTTCTGGGGAAAATGGTGGCCTCTTATGAGGTGCTTCAGTATGGAAGGTTTCATGTAAGGCCCTTCCAGCTGGATCTGTTGGACAAATAGTCCAGATCGCATCTTCACATGCACCAGAGGGTCCGTCTGTCGCCAAAGGCCAGAATCTCTCTTCTGTGGTGGCTACAGACTTCTCACCTAATCGAGGGCCAAAGGTTCGGGATTCAGAAATGGATTCTGCTAACCACAGACACAAGCCTCAGAGGTTGGGGAGCGGTCACCCAGGGGATGCAGTTTCAAGGAAGATGGTCAAGTCAGGAAGTCGTCCTTCCAATCAACATTCTGGAACTCAGGGCTGTATACAATGCCCTTCTGCAGGCCTCACATCTTCAAGATTAGGCCATTCAAGTTCAGTCGGATAATGTGATGGCAGTAACGTACATAAACCGACAGGGAGGAACGAAAAGCAGAGCAGCAATGTCAGAGGTATCAAGAATTCTCCTCTGGGCAGAAAAACACGCTGTGGCGTTGTCGAAATCTTTATTCCGGGAGTAGACAACTGGGAAGCAGACTTCCTCAGCAGACACGACCTGCACCTGGGGGAGTGGTGGCTTGACCTGGAGGTGTTCAGGTGCTTGACACATCGATGGGGATGTCCACAACTCGACGTGATGGCCTCTTGTCTCAACAAGAAGCTCAGGCTGTATTGTTCCAGGTCGAGAGACCCACAGACAGTGGCAGTGGACGCTCTGACAACTCCATGGGTCTATCAGAGGGTGTACGTGTTCCCTCCACTTCCGCTGATCCCAAGAATTCTGTAAAGAATAAAAATGGAAAAAGTTCAAGCAATTTTTATTGTTCTGGATTGGCGAAGATGGGCCTGGTACGCGGACCTTCTGGAGATGCTCCTGGAAGATCCGTGGCCTCTACCTCTTCACGATGATCTCCTGCAACAGGGGCCATTCGTCTATCAAGACTTAACACGGCTTCATTTGGCGGCATGGAAGTTGAACGGCTGCTTCTAGCCAGGAGAGGGATTCCTGACAAGGTCATCCCAACTATGAACCAAGCCAGGAAGGGGGTAACGTCTAAACATTACCACCATCTTTGGAAGAATTACGTCTCTTGGTGTGAGAGCAGAAAATATTCTGCAGTGGAATTTCATCTGGGACGTTTCCTGCTTTTTCTGCAGACGAGATCGTCCATATTGGGCTGCATGCACAAGCGACGGGCCAGCAGCGATGAACGAGCGCGGGGCCGCGCATCGTTTATCGCTGGTGCTTCCACACTGAAACATATGAACGTTATCTCGTTCATATCTTTCAGTTTTATCGCCCAGTGTGTAGTGCTCATTAGGCCTACTACGTCTGGGCTCCATAAAAGTCCAGATTTCGGCCTTGTCCATTTTCTTTCAGAAACAATTGGAGTCTCTTCCTGACGTCCAGACGTTCTTGAAAGGGGTTCTGCACATCCAGCCTCCCTTTGTGCCTCCCACGGCACCTTGGGATCTCAATTTGGTGCTGCAGTTCCTCCAATCGGACTGGTTTGAACCGTTACAGGAGGTAGACGTAAAATATCTTACGGGGAAAACCGTCACACTGTTGGCCTTGGCATCTGCAAGACGTGTGTCAGAGCTGGGGGCGTTGTCTCGCAAGAGCCCCTATTTAATCTTCCATGAGGACAGAGCTGAACTAAGGACTAGTCAGCAATTTCTTCCTAAGGTGGTGTCGGCGTTTCACATCAACCAACCAGTTGTGGTTCCGGTTGTCCCCGACACCTCTGTTACTTCAAAGTCTTTGGATGTTGTGAGGGCTTTGAAGGTGTATGTGAAGAGAACAGCTCATCACAGGAAATCGGACTCACTGTTTGTTCTTTACGATCCCAATAAGTTTGGGTGTCCTGCTTCAATGCAGTCATTTGCGCGCTGGATCAGGCTCACTATCCAGCATGCTTATTCCACGGCAGGATTGCCGGTTCCTAAATCTGTGCAGGCCCACTCAATGGGGTTGGCGGGTTCTTCTTGTGCGGCTGCCCGCGGTGTCTCAGCTTTACAGCTCTGCCGAGCAGCTACTTGATCAGATTCGAACACGTTTGCAAAGTTCTACAAGTTTGATACTTTGGCCTCTGAGGACCTTCAGTTTGGTCAATCAGTTCTGCAGGAACCTCATCTCTTTCCCACTCGGTTTGGGAGCTTTTGTACTTCCACATGGTACTAAATGGATCCCCAGTATCCTCTAGGACGTAAGAGAAAATAGAATTTTAATTACCTACCGGTAAATTATTTTCTCGTAGTCCGTAGAGGATACTCATTGCTTCGTTCGTCCTGCACTGTTACCTGGTTAAGTATTGTTGTTTGGTTCATCTGTGGCTGTTCCTGTTCCAAGTTTGGTTAGCATGGCTTTCCTCTTGTTTGTGTGTGCTGGATCGGTTTCTATCCTTCTCTCAAAGTATGTCCGTCTCCTCGGTCACAGTTTCCTAGACCTAGAGTCTGGTAGGAGGGGCATAGAGGGAGGAGCCAGCCCACATTACCAAATTCTTAAAGTGCCCATGGCTCCTAGTGGACCCGTCTATACTCCTCTACGGACTACGATAAAAGGATTTACCGGTAGGTAATTTGTACCAGCGTACAAACTCCAACGCACCTGCTTGGTTCGGATCCTACCGTACGCGGCACATAATGGGCAGATCTGTAGCGCTGCCAGTCGCACAGGCATTCATGCGCAGACCAAAATGGCTCACCTGAAATATAATGCACATTTTGTTTTGGACAGAATGTAGGAGTCTTCTACAATTAATGTCATGTCTACTGATGTTAGTTATAGTCTGCAGTCATAAATAAATGTGGAGATACAGTCCGAAACCACTATTCATAACCACTGCCAACCCTTTACAACGCAGATAGCTTAAAAGCGGCTCCATATTATAAGGAAATCCTTAGGAGATGTTGACAGTCTTGGTACTTTGATCTCCTTAGCTCTGCCTTCTGGCAGATTACTTGCAGCTGCAGGAAAGCACTATTCTGCCATCCAGGCTCGCTGTTCACGTTCTGACTTACCAACTCCAAAGCGTATCGCTGCTTAGACTCCTTCGCACAGAACACACAGGGGTATATTCAATTGAAGTCGAAAGCTGCCGGCCGTCGAAAAGACGGCAGTTTTCTACTTTTTTTAGGTCGGAAGGGGTTCCGAACTATTCAATATAACCCCAAATTATTCGACAAGTCGAGGAATTTGACTTGTCGAAAAGCACGTGGATCGGCGGAATAGCTGCCGATCCACGTGCTTGTGTCGAAAATGGGACGGCCCCCTTTTCGACCATCTCAATTGGACTTCAAAAAAAGTCGAAGTGAGATGAGCGCCCTGAGACCAGGACAGCCACGGGCAGACGGAGAGCAGCGCCGGAGGATGTCACTGACCTCGCTTGCTGGAGCCGGGTGGACGGTGCCGTGAGCGGCGACTGTGACGCGGGCACGGGGAGAGGAGGGACGGGGAGAGGCAGAGAGACGGGGGGGGAGACGACGGAGAGCCGCGGACAGACGGGGGAGAGCAGCGCTACAGCAGCGGCTATATAGCCTGCTGCTCTCCCCTGTCTCAGCTCCCGCATCTCAATTCGACTTTTTTAAAAGTCAAATTGAGATGACATTGAATAGCCCAGGTCGGATCCATTCCGACAAATGAATGTCGGAATGGATCCGATTTCAATTGAATATACCCCATAATGAAAAGATCTGGAGTGCTGACAGTCATGCGGCTGTTCACACGCAAGCACGCCAGTTAAGGCACAACTTTTACTAATATCATCAGAGCTACCTGCGACAGGGACAGCAGGATTTCACCTAACGTAGAACACTAGTTGAACATGGATGCAGTCCTGGTTTTCTTTAAGGTCAAAGATGAACTGCAGCCAGGCTGATTAGTAGCAGTTGTTAGCTAGCTTTAAAAATGCTTTCAGTGCACAGGGATAATGCTCCTGACGGTGAAATAGTCGCCCAGGCGATAGGCTGGTGGTGTGGGGTTACGCTAGGAGCCGCTGGAGTTTTTACCAACTTTATTTGTAAGAACATAGTGTTATGCTATGACCTGTAACTTGCTGCGGACTGCTTTTACACCATGTGAGTGACCTAATCTTGACTTGTACCTGGTGTATGTGAGAAAATTGACTCATACCCAGTATATGGCTTATTATTCATAATGTGTGTAAGCTGAGACAAATCTTTTGCAAATAAATAATTTCCCTCCTAGCATTGGCCTCGGCCATGACTGGCATATAGCAGGTCCCGTACGCTAATCTTTCAGATAGTGCAATGGTTCCACCATCTGCCGTCTGTACCTGGCCTGGTCACTGGTGGCACGAGTACAGGCGGTCAGTGGTAGAGATACTTAGGGGTGATGTATCAAACCTTCTAAAGAGGAAAAGTGGTGTTTTTTTCCCATAGCAGCCAGTTTGTAGCTTTCATTTCTCTAACGTCCTAGTGGATGCTGGGGACTCCGTCAGGACCATGGGGATTAGCGGCTCCGCAGGAGACAGGGCACAAAAATAAAGCTTTAGGATCAGGTGGTGTGCACTGGCTCCTCCCCCCATGACCCTCCTCCAAGCCTCAGTTAGGTTTTTGTGCCCGTCCGAGCAGGGTGCAATCTAGGTGGCTCTCCTAAAGAGCTGCTTAGAAAAAGTTTTTAGGTTTTTTATTTTACAGTGAGTCCTGCTGGCAACAGGCTCACTGCAACGAGGGACTTAGGGGAGAAGAAGTGAACTCACCTGCGTGCAGGATGGATTGGCTTCTTAGGCTACTGGACACCATTAGCTCCAGAGGGATCGAACACAGGCCCAGCCATGGAGTCCGGTCCCGGAGCCGCGCCGCCGACCCCCTTGCAGATGCCGAAAAGTGAAGAGGTCCAGAAACCGGCGGCAGAAGACTTTTCAGTCTTCATGAGGTAGCGCACAGCACTGCAGCTGTGCGCCATTGTTGTCACACACTTCACACCAGCGGTCACTGAGGGTGCAGGGCGCTGTGGGGGGCGCCCTGGGCAGCAATGAAATACCTATACTGGCTAAAAGATACATCACATATAGCCCCTGGGGCTATATGGATGTATTTAACCCCTGCCAGGTCTCAGAAAAACGGGAGAAGAAGCCCGCCGAAAAGGGGGCGGGGCCTATTCTCCTCAGCACACAGCGCCATTTTCCCTCACAGAAATGCTGGTGGGAAGGCTCCCAGGCTCTCCCCTGCACTGCACTACAGAAACAGGGTTAAAACAGAGAGGGGGGGCACTTATTTGGCGATATGATTATATATATTAAGATGCTATAAGGGAAAAACACTTATATAAAGGTTGTCCCTGTATAATTATAGCGTTTTGGTGTGTGCTGGCAAACTCTCCCTCTGTCTCTCCAAAGGGCTAGTGGGGTCCTGTCCTCTATCAGAGCATTCCCTGTGTGTGTGGTGTGTGTCGACATGTATGAGGACGATGTTGGTGAGGAGGCGGAGCAATTGCCTGTAATGGTGATGTCACTCTCTAGGGAGTCGACACCGGAATGGATGGCTTATTTAAGGAATTACGTGATAATGTCAACACGCTGCAAGGTCGGTTGACGACATGAGACGGCCGGCAAACCAATTAGTACCTGTCCAGGCGTCTCAAACACCGTCAGGGGCGTTAAAACGTCTTTTTACCTCAGTCGGTCGACACAGACACGGACACTGACTCCAGTGTCGACGGTGAAGAAACAAACGTATTTTTCTTTTAGGGCCACACGTTACTTGTTAAGGGCAATGAAGGAGGTGTTACATATTTCTGATACTACAAGTACCACAAAAAAGGATATTTTGTGGAGTGTGAAAAAACTACCTGTAGTTTTTCCTGAATCAGATAAATTAAATGAAGTGTGTGATGATGCGTGGGTTTCCCCCGATAGAAAATTATTGGCGGTATACCCTTTCCCGCCAGAAGTTAGGGCGCGTTGGGAAACACCCCTTAGGGTGGATAAGGCGCTCACACGCTTATCAAAACAAGTGGCGGTACCGTCTCCAGATAGGGCCGCCCTCAAGGAGCCAGCTGATAGGAGGCTGGAAAATATCCTAAAAAGTATATACACACATACTGGTGTTATACTGCGACCAGCGATCGCCTCAGCCTGGATGTGCAGCGCTGGGGTGGCTTGGTCGGATTCCCTGACTGAAAATATTGATACCCTTGACAGGGACAGTATTTTATTGACTATAGAGCATTTAAAGGATGCATTTCTATATATGCGAGATGCACAGAGGGATATTTGCACTCTGCCATCAAGAGTAAGTGCGATGTCCATATCTGCCAGAAGTTGTTTATGGACACGACAGTGGTCAGGTGATGCAGATTCCAAACGGCACATGGAAGTATTGCCGTATAAAGGAGAAAAAGACAACGTCTTTTCAGCCTCAGTCCTTTCGTCCCCATAAGGGCAAGCGGTCAAAAGGCCAGTCATATCTGCCATGGGATAGAGGAAAGGGAAGAAGACTGCAGCAGGCAGCCCATTCCCAGGAACAGAAGCCCTCCACCGCTTCTGCCAAGTCCTCAGCATGACGCTGGGGCCGTACAAGCGGACTCAGGTGCGGTGGGGGGTCGTCTCAAGAGTTTCAGCACGCAGTGGGCTCACTCGCAAGTGGACCCCTGGATCCTACAAGTAGTATCCCAGGGGTACAGATTGGAAATTCGAGACGTCTCCCCCTCGCAGGTTCCTGAAGTCTGCTTTACCAACGTCTCCCTCCGACAGGGAGGCAGTAGTGGAAACAATTCACAAGCTGTATTCCCAGCAGGTGATAATCAAAGTACCCCTCCTACAACAAGGAAAGGGGTATTATTCCACACTATATTGTGGTACTGAAGCCAGACGGCTCGGTGAGACCTATTCTAAATCTGAAATATTTGAACACTTACATAAAAAGGTTCAAATCAAGATGGAGTCACTCAGAGCAGTGATAGCGAACCAGGAAAAAGGGGACTATATGGTGTCCCGGGACAGATGCTTACCTCCATGTCCCAATTTGCCCTTCTCACCAAGGGTACCTCAGGTTCGTGGTACAGAACTGTCACTATCAGTTTCAGACGCTGCCGGTTGGATTGTCCACGGCACCCCGGGTCCTTACCAAGGTAATGGCCGAAATGATGATTCTTCTTCAAAGAAAATGGACGATCTCCTGATAAGGGCAAGGTCCAGAGAACAGTTGGAGGTCGGAGTAGCACTATCTCAAGTAGTTCTACGACAGCACGGGTGGATTCTAAATATTCCAAAACCGCAGCTGTTTCCGACGACACGTCTGCTGTTCCTAGGGATGATTCTGGACACAGTCCAGAAAAAGGTGTTTCTCCCGGAGAAGAAAGCCAGGGAGTTATCCGAGCTAGTCAGGAACCTCCTAAAACCAGGAAAAGTGTCAGTGCATCATTGCACAAGGGTCCTGGGAAAAATGGTGGCTTCTTACGAAGCGATTCCATTCGGCAGATTTCACGCAAGAACTTTTCAGTGGGATCTGCTGGACAAATGGTCCGGATCGCATCTGCAGATGCATCAGCGGATAACCTTATCGCCACGGACAAGGGTGTCTCTTCTGTGGTGGTTGCAGAGTGCTCATCTGTTAGAGGGCCGCAGATTCGGCATACAGGACTGGGTCCTGGTGACCACGGATGCCAGTCTGAGAGGCTGGGGAGCGGTCACACAGGGAAGAAACTTCCAGGGAGTATGGTCAAGCCTGGAGATGTCTCTTCACATAAATATACTGGAGCTAAGAGCGATTTACAATGCTCTAAGCCTGGCAAAACCCCTGCTTCAGGGTCAGCCGGTGTTGATCCAGTCGGACAACATCACGGCAGTCGCCCACGTAAACAGACAGGGCGGCACAAGAAGCAGGAGAGCAATGGCAGAAGCTGCAAGGATTCTTCGCTGGGCGGAAGATCATGTGATAGCACTGTCAGCAGTGTTCATTCCGGGAGTGGACAACTGGGAAGCAGACTTCCTCAGCAGACACGATCTACACCCGGGAGAGTGGGGACTTCATCCAGAAGTCTTCCACATGATTGTGAACCGTTGGGAAAAACCAAAGGTGGATATGATGGCGTCTCGCCTCAACAAAAAACTGGACAGGTATTGCGCCAGGTCAAGAGACCCTCAGGCAATAGCTGTGGACGCTCTGGTAACACCGTGGGTGTTCCAGTCAGTGTATGTGTTTCCTCCTCTGCCTCTCATACCAAAAGTACTGAGAATTATACGGCAAAGGGGAGTAAGAACGATACTCGTGGCTCCGGATTGGCCAAGAAGAACTTGGTACCCGGAACTTCAGGAGATGCTCACGGAAGATCCGTGGCCTCTACCTCTAAGACGGGACCTGCTTCAGCAGGGACCGTGTCTATTCCAAGACTTACCGCGGCTGCGTTTGACGGCATGGCGGTTGAACGCCGAATTCTGAGGGAAAAAGGCATTCCGGAAGAGGTCATTCCTACATTGGTAAAAGCCAGGAAGGAGGTGACTGCACAACATTATCACCGCATTTGGAGAAAATATGTTGCGTGGTGTGAGGCCAGGAAGGCCCCCACGGAGGAATTTCAATTGCGTCGATTCCTACATTTCCTGCAAACAGGATTGTCTATGGGCCTCAAATTGGGGTCCATTAAGGTTCAAATTTCGGCCCTGTCGATTTTCTTCCAGAAAGAATTGGCTTCAGTTCCTGAAGTCCAGACTTTTGTAAAAGGAGTACTACATATACAGCCCCCGGTTGTGCCCCCAGTGGCTCCGTGGGACCTTAATGTAGTTTTGGATTTTCTCAAATCCCATTGGTTTGAGCCACTCAAATCGGTGGATTTGAAATATCTTACATGGAAAGTAACCATGCTACTGGCCCTGGCTTCAGCCAGGAGAGTGTCAGAATTGGCGGCCTTATCGTATAAAAGCCCATATCTGATTTTTCCATTCGGACAGGGCAGAACTGCGGACGCGTCCTCAGTTTCTGCCTAAGGTGGTGTCAGCGTTTCACCTGAACCAGCCTATTGTGGTGCCTGCGGCTACTAGCGATTTGGAGGATTCCAAGTTGCTGGACGTTGTCAGGGCATTG
Organism: Pseudophryne corroboree; assembly: GCF_028390025.1. Taxonomy (NCBI): domain Eukaryota; kingdom Metazoa; phylum Chordata; class Amphibia; order Anura; family Myobatrachidae; genus Pseudophryne; species Pseudophryne corroboree. The sequence continues at coordinate 467,586,605 of NC_086451.1, forward strand.
AAAATATATATTTCAAGGACGGCTGGAGTCAGAAAATCTGACTCGCTGTTTATACTGTATGCACCCAACAAGCTGGGTGCTCCTGCTTCTAAGCAGACGATTGCTCGTTGGATTTGTAGCACAATTCAACTTGCACATTCTGTGGCAGGCCTGCCACAGCCTAAATCTGTCAAGGCCCATTCCACAAGGAAGGTGGGCTCATCCTGGGCGGCTGCCCGAGGGGTCTCGGCATTACAACTCTGCCGAGCAGCTACGTGGTCGGGGGAGAACACGTTTGTAAAATTCTACAAATTTGATACCCTGGCTAAAGAGGACCTGGAGTTCTCTCATTCGGTGCTGCAGAGTCATCCGCACTCTCCCGCCCGTTTGGGAGCTTTGGTATAATCCCCATGGTCCTGACGGAGTCCCCAGCATCCACTAGGACGTTAGAGAAAATAAGATTTTACTTACCGATAAATCTATTTCTCGTAGTCCGTAGTGGATGCTGGGCGCCCATCCCAAGTGCGGATTGTCTGCAATACTTGTACATAGTTATTGTTACAAAAAAATCGGGTTGTTATTGTTGTGAGCCGTCTGTTTCAGAGGCTCCTACGTTTGTCATACTGTTAACTGGGTTCAGATCACAAGTTGTACGGTGTGATTGGTGTGGCTGGTATGAGTCTTACCCGGGATTCAAAATCCTTCCTTATTGTGTACGCTCGTCCGGGCACAGTATCCTAACTGAGGCTTGGAGGAGGGTCATGGGGGGAGGAGCCAGTGCACACCACCTGATCCTAAAGCTTTATTTTTGTGCCCTGTCTCCTGCGGAGCCGCTAATCCCCATGGTCCTGACGGAGTCCCCAGCATCCACTATGGACTACGAGAAATAGATTTATCGGTAAGTAAAATCTTATTTTATCTATTACATTCTACAAAGTGGTAGCTAGAACCTGCGACGAGCAACACCTCCGCTTGTACTCTTTAACCGGTTTGATCCATCTCACCCCTAGTACCTCCAGCTCAGATAATTACAAAGGCTTGCAGAGCATGCTGGCAATTGTAGTTCCACACCACATCAGAGGCTTACTTTCTAGCATGCTGTATATACCACAAACACTGTATAACTCCGGCGGCTGGGAGTGATTATCGGACACTATGCAATGGTCTGCAGCCGGTATTGCTGCTCTTACATTGATCACCTGGAGCTTCACAGTGTCGGCAAATAACCGTAACTCTGCATTTTATTATATAGTGGTTCATTAGTCAGAATGGAACAGGAAAGTGGCGGCTGTGCCTCTCGGTAGCAGGGTGAGGATTGTCTCAGAGGTACGCTACATTCTCCGCCTGCCAATGGAATTATGTATTATCCCTGCACAAGTCACCGGAGCAGACTCCCGCAGGGAACATGAGTCTCAGCAGGATCTCCTCCTATAAACGGGTCTTTCAGCCACAAGAGAGGGAATACCTGTATCATGGACTGGCATCTTCATACAGGTAAATGTGACTCTACAGTATAAGGCTGACCAGTGTACTGTGGAGAAGAATACAGCAATTCTGTTTCTTTTATCATCCAGACTTTTATAAGCAGAAGTTTAGATGAGAAAAAAAATCACGTTGGTGGATTTAAGAAATGACTATGGTGGTCATTCCGAGTTGTTCACTCGCTAGCAGTTTTTAGCAGCCGTGCAAATGCTATGCCGCCTCCCACTGGGAGTGTATCTTAGCTTAGCAGAAGTGCGAACGAAAGGATCGCAGAGCGGCTACAAAATTATTTTGTGCAGTTTCAGAGTAGCTTCAGACCTACTCAGCGCTTGCGATCACTTCAGACTATTCAGTTCCTGTTTTGACGTTACAAACACGCCCTGCGTTCGCCCAGCCATGCCTGCGTTTTTCCTGGCACGCCGGCGTTTTTCCTAACACTCCCTGAAAACGGTCAGTTGACACCCAGAAACGCCCACTTTATGTCAATCACTCTGCGGTCAGCAGTGCGTCTGAAAAGCTTCACTAGACCTTGTGCGAAACTACATCATTCGTTGTAATAGTACGACGCGCGTGCGCAATGCGGCGCATACGTAGAAGTGCCGATTTTTTTGCCTGAACGCTGCGTAGCGAACGAAAGCAGCTAGCGATCAACTCGGAATGACCCCCTATGTACCGTCCCACATAGGAAGTATTGCAGTGCTATAATTACAAAGAACAGCTAGATGTGTATACCAGTAATCTACATCTATAGGGTCCCAGCCCTCCCCATTTATATTGTTTCCTGCTTAGAGACTTTACATTTATTTTATTTCAGTCATCGATTGTGAACCAATTATGTGTACAACTATCCATATGCGGATTAGATTTGGCAGCTTCATAGTATTGGGGTTTTTTAATATACAGGTATATATTGTAAAAAGCAAAAACCTGATGGTTTTACAGTCTTTGGGCGAGATTCAAATGACATATCACACCCAATTTCCTTCTAAAATGATCTCAGGTATTGCGCATAGTGCAATTACCCCTGTCAGCATCCCGTCCGGTGATCATTCATACTGGACCCTTCACAAGCAATGGCTGTTTTCTTGTTTAATGACTAACAAAACACGCTGTGAAGTTTTAGTGTTACATGAACACATAAGTTATGTGTATTATCTAATTTAGTCACATCCATACACACTAGAAGATTTTTTTCCAGCGATTTGAGCGATGACGACTGCTTTGAACGATCTATCGTTCAAATCGTCTAGTGTGTACACACCGAACAATGTGCGCATCCACGCTTGTTTGAAGCGGTTCGTCAGTCGTCCATGCATGCAGCTCAATCTTCACTACGTCGCTGGTGAAATCGCTCATATTGGCATGCGTATACGCAACGTACGATGTCCAATATGAGCAATTTGACAAATTTGAAATCTGGCACCGATGTTTGCTCTGTCCCCCATAAATAAGGCACCAAAACCAGCTACACCAACGATTCCCAGAAGATCGTTCGTCAAAACACTCATCGTGTACACTCAATATCGTTTGTCAGGGTTTCTGTATTGTACAGTTGTGTAGATGAAACGGATGGCCACGCACTTTGCCAGGTGAATTCTCAGCGCACACCTCGGTAATTATACCTGGATTATAGAACCATCTGGTTTTCAATGACAATTTGTATTTCAGAAGAGATTTACGTTGTCACCTGGAGATGCGCGTCGGCCACATCAGCCACCCAAGCCTGCTCAGGATCCACCAGAGGAAACGCCAGCCCGTCGTCTGCATCATAGACTCTGTAAGGACTTTTTTGGGGTGTTTTTTTTTTTTTTACTATAAATTCATTTAGTACATAAAGGTGCTCAGAGTAGGGGAATGAATCACCTTCTCAGGGGTATTTTTCAAAGCTTGGCAAGAGAGAAAGTACCAACCAAACAGCTTCTGTCATTTTTCTAACAACGCCTGTATAATGTAAGGCAGATGCTGATTGGCTGGTACTTTAGCTCTTACAATTTTATCTCTCTCCGAGCGTTGATAAAATACCCCTGTAAATGTATTATTTTGGGATTAGGTTTTACATACGGTATTCCACCCAACATTGCGGACTTGCAGATAACATGTTGCAAACCGACACGCCCTTACAAACTCTGATGCAAAGTTTTCATTTATTTGGGGAAAGTGGTGGTATGTTACTGTAAGTCTCAAAATCTGAGCGAATGCAATCCCATTTTTCTTTTCTGTATATACAGTATATAGCAGGAAGATTGTAAAATGCTTTTTTTTGTATCAGAGGGTAACTAACATTACATCTATTTTACTGATGTTTGTGTATTTTATCTGTTACTCATAGAATCATAAAACTCAGCTGCTGCTTAGTCAGTGTTGTATGTCCCAAGTCTGCGCTAACAGTGGAACTATGCGCAGCTATTGATAAATGCGCTAAACACCAGATGGCACCAACACCTTGATTACTTCACACACGAGCTTATAAATGATATTACCAGGTACTGGCAGCAGGTGGCAGTGTTTCTCTCTAATACCAGGTACTGGCAGCAGGTGGCAGTGTTGCTGTCTAATACCAGGTACTGGCAGCAGGTGGCAGTGTTTCTCTCTAATACCAGGTACTGGCAGCAGGTGGCAGTGTTGCAGTCTAATACCAGGTACTGGCAGCAAGTGGCAGTGTTTCTCTAATACCAGGTACTGGCAGCAGGTGGCAGTGTTTCTCTCTAATACCAGGTACTGGCAGCAGGTGGCAGTGTTGCAGTCTAATACCAGGTACTGGCAGCAGGTGGCAGTGTTTCTCTGTAATACCAGGTACTGGCAGAAGGTGGCAGTGTTTCTCTGTAATACCAGGTACTGGCAGCAGGTGGCAGTGTTTCTCTCTAATAGAAGTTTGCGATTTTTTATTTTTTTTGTACTTAAACATAATCGTAGATGCTCTTAAAATTGTTTTACATTATTAGGTTTTATTAGTTTTCTCAGCCAGAAAATGGAGGGGGACAGATGGGCTACAGAAAAAGAGAGAGGGGAGGGGCAGATACAAAACATTGGGTAGGGGTACACAGATCCCACACAGACAGTAGACACATGACAATATTCTGTGACACAGACGATAAATACAGCAAACAAAACAATATAAGAGTACAACATTGAGACTGGAAGAAGCCGATACATATGAAGGGGCATTTTCTCTTGAGCACAGGTGTACCAGAAAAAGATTTAAGATGACATAGTATGACTTGCTATTATTTATTTATTTATTTATTTATTTATTAGCAGTTTCTTATATAGCGCAGCATATTCCGTTGCGCTTTACAATTAGAACAACAGTTATAGAACAAAACTGGGTAAAAACAAACAGACATAGAGGTAGGAAGGTCCTGCTCGCAATCTTACAATCTATAGGGAAATAGGCATTGATACACAAGGATAGATGCTACCTGTTACATAATGGTTCCCCAGATTGCTAGGTTCTTAATGGGTTGTATGATATGATCACCCAGTGATGATGGAAGACAAAATGTGAGTTTATGTGGACTGTACAGAGAGGATGTAATTAGATAGGGAAGCACTGACGGTTATGTCGGTGGGTCTGGAATTTGATAGGCTTGTCTGAAGAGATGAGTTTTCAGGGAACGTATAAAGGTTTGGAGACTAGAGGAGAGTCTTATTGTGCGTGGGAGGGCATTCCACAGAGTGGGTAAAGCCTGGGTAAAGTCCTGTAATTTTGAGTGGGAACAGGTAATACATGTGGATGAGAGATGTAGATCTTGTGCAGAGCGGAGAGGTCTGGTAGGGAGATATTTTGAAATGAGTGAGGAGATGTATGATGGTGCAGTTTGGGTAATAGCCTTGTATGTAATTAAAAGTATTTTATATTGAATACGGTAGAATACCGGTAACCAATGGAGGGACTGACAGAGCGGATCTGCAGATGAAGAACGTCTGGCGAGGAAGATTAGCCTCGCAGCTGCATTTAAAATGGATTGTAGTGGTGAGAGCCAATGTTTGGGAAGACCAGTAAGGAGACTATTACAATAATCAATGCGGGAGATGATGAGTGCATGGATTAGAGTTTTTGCAGCGTCTTGTGTAAGATAATGGCGTATTTTGGATATGTTTTTAAGGTGCATGTAACATGATTTAGAGACAGATTGAATGTGTGGAACAAAGGACAGTTCAGAGTTAGGATGACACCTAGGCAGCAAGCTTGTGGGGTAGGGTGGATAGTCGCATTGTCAACAGTTATGGCAATATCAGGTTGGTAACTACTCTTAGCTGGTGGTAAAATAATTAATTCTGTATTGGAAATGTTGAGTTTGAGGTGGCGAGATGACATCCAAGATGAAATGGCAGACAGGCATCCAGTGACACGGCCCAATACAGATGGTGATAAATCTGGGGAGGATAGGTAGATTTGTGTATCATCTGCATACAGATGGTACTGAAATCCGAAGGAGCTGATTAGTTTACCAAGAGAGGAGGTGTAGATTGAGAAAAGCAGAGGACCTAAGACTGAGACTTGCGGTACTCCAACTGATAGAGGTAGCGAAGAGGAGGTGGAATCAGAGAAGTGAACACTGTAAGATCGATTAGATAGGTAGGATTGCCATCACATTAATCAGGCCTGGCCAACCTGTGGCTCTCCAGCTGTTGAAAAACTACAAGTCCCATCATGCTTTGCCACAGTTTTGCAATTAGGGAATGCTAAAACTGTGGAAGGGCATGCTGGGATGTGTAGTTTTGCAACATCTGTAGAGCCACAGGTTGGCCAGGCCTGACATACAGTAATTGAATGTAAATGGCGCTGTGAAAGACCGTTCTGTTATACCTCGATCTGCAATTGTCATTTGTGTGTTCTAGACTCGTTTTGCTCTTACTTACAGGGATCCTGAAGGCTATAGGCTTATACAGGACAATGTTCCTCTTATGCACTCGGAGATCTCACCTTTGTGATTGCCGCGAGTCCAGCGATGCCTCAGCGATATGTAAATACAGTTAGATCCATTTGTATTGGGACAGTGACACAACTTTTCTCATTTCGGCTCTGGACGCCACCACATTGGATTTGAAATTAAACAATGGAGATGGAACTGAAGTGCAGACTTTCAGCTTTACTTCAAGGGGTTGAACAAAAATATCACATTTAGGAATTGCAACCATTTTTATACACGGTTCCCTATTTTAAGATGCTCAAATGTAACTGGACAAATTAATAAAATCATAAAGAAAATGTTACTGCTTAATGCACTTAATGTCAAGGGGTGTAGTACGGCTGACCGGCGGTCAGGAGACCGCCGGTCAGCTTACCGACGCCGGGATCCCGGTGGGGTGGGGCAAGTGCAGCAAGCCCCTTGCGGGCTCGGTGGCGACCTGAGGTCGCCACGGGTTCTATTCCCACTCTATGGATGTCGTGGACACCCACGAGTGGAAATAGTCCCTGTTGGTCGCATGCCGACCTTCGGGATAGTAAGTGGTCGGGATGGTGGAGGAGGTCATGTGACTGTCGGTCTCCCAACCGCCGGTCACATGAATACCACCCCTGTAAAGTATCCTTTGCAGGCAACGGCTGCTTGACGTCTGGACATCACCAAATGCCAGGTTTCCTCCTATGTTATGCTTTGCCGGGCCTTTACCGCAGATGTCTTCAGCTATTTGTTCCTGGGTCATTGTCCATCACCTTTGTAGAATTGGACTGAATCTGAGCAGACAATATATCCCTATACACCTCAGAGGTCATCCGGCTGCTTCTGTCCCATCAGCAACAAACCCTAGTTACCCAGTGCTATTGGAAGCCATGCCAGCTCATGCCGACACACTGCCTCCACCGTGTGTTACAGAAGATGTGGTATACTTCACATCATGAGTCATCCCAATCCTCTATATACCTTTTTCTTCCCATCATTCTGGTGCAGGTTGATCTTAGATCAGGGAACTTTTTTTTTACCTTTCACCCCAAAATATATTTAGATACTCCAACATTACCCCCTTGATTTGAAAGGAAGGAAATCATATATTATTGCGCATATATACTGGTTATCACTGCTTATATGGCATTTCTGAGACACTGCGTATATAATATATAATTATTATTATTATTATTTTTTCGCCAATTATTTTTTGGCAATGAATGGGTAAATACTTTCTCCCCAAAACACCAGAATGAATGTAAGAAAGATGGATGAGGGGAGAAGGGGGTTGGA